>NC_056743.1:362993850-363143850 GCF_019279795.1 Protopterus annectens | reverse complement strand
AATCATCAAGATTTTTCTTGAAGAGTGCTAATGAGGACCTCTGTTTGACATAGATAGGTAGTCTGTTCCAGAGTATGGGAAGTCTCTGGGACAGGAATCTATTCCTCCAGCATGTTCTGTTTATTGTGGTGACAAGGTTTAGGTCCCTAGCACATGTAGCTTGGAGGGATTGGGATTTCTTTAAGTGGAGCATGTCCAACAGCTCTGAGTTTGACATAGCTTTGTATGTTAGGCAGAGATTGCCTCTGAGTAGGCGATATGCAACGGAGTAAAGCTGGAGTTTTTTGAGATGGTCTGCATAAGGCATCTGTTTGAGGCCAGTAATCCTCTTTGTGAGGTATTTTTGTGGCCTTTCCAGTTGTTGTAGATGTCTTGTGAGGTACATACCAAAAAAGGCATTGTACTCTATAATGGGTCTAATGAGTGATACGTAGAGGGGAACAATGACCTCTTTTTTTCTGGATGAGAAACCTTTTTTGATGAGGTGTGTCACATAGAAGGATTTCCTGACCATTGTGGCAATGTGATTATCAAAGATGAGACTACTGTCCACCTGTGTCCCAAGGTCTCTTATCACACTTTCAGTGTTAAGTAGCCTATGTGGTAGTTCATGGGTACAGAGTTTTTACCAAAGGGAATGACAATGCACTTTTTGGCATTGAGCTTGAGACCATGTCTTTGACACCAGGCATCTGTCTCAGTGAGGCCCTTCTGTAGGATGTCCACATCGTTAGGAGTTTTGATTATGGCTCTTAGTTTGCAGTCATCTGCAAATTTAGTTAGCCAATGACCTTCTGTGTTAGCCTGTACTTCAGAGAAGTAGATACCAAACAGGAGAGGACCCAGGACTGAACCCTGTGGTACTCCACTTGTCACTGGTCTGAAGTCTGATTTGAAGTCTGCTACTTTCACAGTGTGGGTTCTGTCAGTAAGCCAGTTGGCAACCCATCTTGTGACATAGGGATTTATACCTAGTTTAGTGAGTTTATCTATAATTCCAGAGAGGGGGATGGTGTTGAATGCCTTGGCGAGATCTACATAGGCTGTGTGAACCACCTTACCCTCATCTATGGCTTTGGTGACTACTTCAAAGAAGTCTATCAGGTTTAGAAGACATGATCTGCCTTTTACAAACCCAAGCTGTGTGGGTTTCCTGGTAAACAAATGTAAAATAAATACATAAATAATAAATGAGATCATTAGTATGCACTTTTGTATATTAATAGTTGTGTCAAGTATGCATAATTGAAAAATAGTCAATGCATTTATCAGGTAGTAGCCTATCAGATGCCCTCTTCAAATGCTGATTAAATTTCCTTATCCTGCAAAGTATCACATTTAATTAGCTTGTCTAAAACAATTGTCAAACTTATAAAGTTTTGAAGTGTGTTACTGTGTATTGAGACTTTCACCCTGTTCGTCACTTATTGTCTCTTTTATCCAGTGTGTAGTTCTAGTGTATTGTACCATGTTTTATTCACTATTGCAGAATATTTACTGTCATTTGATTACCTTACATTCTCACTGCTGTTTATTTTTTTCTTGGAACTAGATTTGTTACAGTTTAGACACCAATGCATTTTATCTTACAGCGACATGTGGTGCTCCTATATATCATTATAAGCATAGATGTACCATTGAATGAAATCTCTACATAATTCAGATAGTTCATACTATTACAGGACTGATCTCTGTCTGCCAATGCACCTTGAAATTGGTTGTAGAACATTTCTGAAAACATCCTGTAGTACAGCACTGTCATTTCTTTAGTGCACTCTATTTGGTCTTAAAGTTTCTTACCCTTAACTTTCAGTGTAGTATTTGCATTTACATATAGCAGTATAACAATAATAAAATAAATGCCAAAAACTTCATTTTAATACATTCCAACTCCCAGCTACCCCAACATACACAAACTGCAAGTAGGAAAGTGAAGGAATTGATATTCTAATTGAAATTAGTTTGAGGATCAGCTTAGATGATACTCTTGTACTTGTACACCATGAGTATGGCTCCGCAGTTATCTCACTTACCTTTGTGCTGGAAAATCAGATGGATCTGAGTTTCATTAATGCTCCAGGTGATTGGATTAATTCTCCATTCCTGACACTGCAGTGTAGCATTAAGTGCTGCACTCCTGAGTGTGTCATCCTTCAGATGAGACATTAAGCCGAGATCCAGTCTGTCTGGGGTGGTGGTAGATGAGGGCGATATGAAACATTCAACATCACTTATTGAAAAGAGAGTAGGGGAGGTTCTTGAAAAAGGAGTAGGGAAGGCTCTCCAGTGCCAAAACCATATTTCCGCTAGTTAGTACAAAGACCGTCTTGTATATTTTTTTTAAAAGAGACTATTAACCTAGTGCGACTAACATGATCTGCAAAGGATAAATAAGTAAATAAATAAATAAATGCTTACATTAACTCAGACTGCTTTAAACTGTTAACAAAAGTCATTCACACATCTTTATAAAGAAACAAAGTAACACATTATTCTAGTCAAATATTAATCACTTAAAATAAATGATTTTGTAATTTGTTAAGAAACTCACTGGCAAGTATTGAAGACAGTGTCTAGGAAACATCAACCTAAGTATTTGAACTGAACATAAATAACAATAGTTTCACATTCCTAGATGCACTTAGCCTAATTGAAAACCTTTCTTAATGTTTCCTGTTTGCAAATGAAAGTTAACTTCAGTGTTTATTTATACATTTTAAAGCTTGCATACCAATTGATGGGCAAACAGATTTATATTCTTGTTTTTTTTATTTTTTTGTATCAGACTCAATCTAGGGGAAATACTTGACCCACTAATTGCCTAAGTCCAAAAATGAACTATCTGTAGCATTGTGAAAGCATAATTAATTTGTTCATTTTTTTCAGTCATTTACCCTTTTGTCATTCTCCAATTTCCCACATTAAAATGTCATGAAGCAGACATTTAGGTCATGAAATCTAGCCATCTTATTCATTTTGCCAGTTCATATCTCATTTCTGTAATGTCCACTTACATATAAGGTCAATTTTAGATATGATAAAGTAGGTCTCAGTGTCTTTGTCTCATATGATGAATTCCTGCTTTCAAATGGTTCATCTCCATTTGCATATATACTGATTCAGCTGTTTCTTTTGGTGCATATTTTATTTGCATATTTTGACTTCATGAACTAATCAATTTACAGAATTATAAACAGCATTTGTCAGTCTATCATATGAACATATTATTAAAACTGATAGTCTATTTTCTGACATGATATCAAAATAGACAACAGCTGTTTCTTGTGAAATTCAGCATAAATGAATTTAAACGTGATTCCATTGATCTTGGAATAAGGGTACTGTTGCTTCCTTTTAAAAAAGTATGACTTTATATTTTCAGTCATCTTGAGACATCTACAAAATTACAGTGTCTCCTGTCAGTTTTTCAGTTTTAAAACTCTTGTGTTGTTAGATTTAAAGTGAAGACTGAAAGTCTATGGCTTCTACTTTACCCATTTAAAAATCGTATGGATGGAAGAATTCGATTTGAGTCATGGTGCTCAGGTTGTACAGCTCATTTGTCTCAAGAAATTATTTGAGTATTGCTAATAATTTTATATCAATTTAATTTCTGATTAAAATCTTAACTCTTTATTATAGCATATGTATCTCATTATTTATGTTTTTATTTATTTATTTTACATTTGTTGACTGGGCTAGTCTAACTGGATTTATGTCCATTTTCAGTAGAGGCCCGGGGAGATAAGCTCCAAGCATGAACAGTAAAACACAGTTAACAATATATAACAATATAGAACTAGGACATGTAAAAAAACAGTACAGTGGTAGCATTGGTTAAAAGCAAAAATATAGTAATGTAATTATAGAATATAGACATTATGCTAAAAGTTTATTTAAGTAAAGCATGGCAGATGTACTAAACACAAAGTGGGTATGAGCACATCAGAGTAAAGTCCTTATAATTTTTTCTCTTACTATGAAAAAAAGAGGCATGATTAGAAGACCTAGGTTAGAGGCCTAAGTTAGAGGGGTGGGAAAAGGGTATGAGTAGGAGGGGAAATAGATTTCAGTCTGGGTTACACAGGGACAAAGCCACTGAGTTTTAAGATGTTCTTTAATATGATTTTTTGAATAGAGATGTAGAAGGTAGGTTAGATAGTTCAGGAGGGAGCTGATTCCAGTTTTTGCCTTTAGTGTTTGAGAGAAGTGAGTCACCAGCTTTATTATTAGATTTAATCAAGGAGACCAGAAGTTTATTAGCAGAACGTAGTGTAGCTAGATTTTTGTATGGTGAAATCAGATTAGTGAGGATAGGGGTATTATTGGGGTGGTGTAGGATCTTTTGAGTGATAAGTAACTCTTGATAGAGTATGTGGTTCTGCAATTTTAGCCATCCTAGTTGTTTGAGGTTAAGACAGTGGTGAGTTTTAAAGGGTGTGCATGTAATGAATCTAGTTATGCTATTATAACAGGTAGAAAGTTTGGAGATGTTATTCTTAGATAGGTTAGTATATATAGTAGAGGCATAGAAAAGGGTAGAAATGAGGTGGGTCTGGGCAATAGTTTTCCTGGCTGTGGGGGTAAGGAAGGGTTTGATTCTATAGAGAGTACCATGTTTTTTGTTAACAGATTTTATGGTGGCGTTAATATGGTCATCATAGTTAAGATGATTGTCAATTGTAACACCTAGTAGGTGGGTGGTAGTATCCGGGGTAATGTTAGTAGCATTGTTAGAGGTTATAGAGAAGAATGGTGTGGAAGATTTGTGAGTTGGAGTAAAAAGCAGTAATTTTGTTTTTTTGGGATTAAGGAGGAGGCAATGTTTCATAAACCAGTTTTCCACATTTTGGAACACAGTTTGGGTGAGGGACTGGAGGGAGGCTATGTTCTTAGCAGTACAGATTAAGGTTGAGTCATCTGCATATTGAATGCAGGTGGCTTGAGGTATGTTCAAGTGTAGGTCGTTAATAAATAAGGAAAAAAGAAGGGGACCTAAGATTCAGCCTTGCAGGACTCCAATATTTATTGGGAGTAATGAAGACAGATTGTTATCCCAAAGTACTGCTTGCTTTCTGTTTTGAAGATCACACCTAAACCATTGTAATGCTAGTGGATCAAGAGAATGGTATTTTAGTTTGTCTAGAAGTAAGTTATGGTTAACCATATCAAAGGCTTTTGACAGGTCTATAAATAGTGCAGAGGAAAAGAAGTTATTGTTATGGTTTTTATTTATAGAGTCAGTGAAGGATAGAAGGGCAGTCGTTGTGCTGCGGAATGGTCTGAAGCCATGTTGACAGTTGGCTAGTTGGTTATTTTGTAGAAGGTGGTTGAGTAGTTGTTTATGAATACATTATTCTAGTGGAGTGATAAGGTGCGTGGTAGTCTAGAATTTGAAGAAAGTTAGTGTTGAAGTAGGTCACAGCCTCATCAAGTTCAAGATGGGTCAGTGGTGACCAGTCACATGCTTGCAATTCATTCAGGAAACTATCAGGATTAAAGAATTTCTTTGAGCGGGAAGTTTTGAGTTTGTGAGTAGTTGGGATATGAAATTTTTGTCTAATAATGTAAGTAAGCATATGGTTACTAATATTGTCGGGAAGGGTTCCTGGAGTATAATTGCTAGGGTGGTTATTAATAAGTATCCAGTCAAGAGTAGATTCTTTCCTGTTAGGTTTGTGGATTCTAGATGGAGTGATTATTAATTGGGAGAATCCATAAAGATTTATGTGGTTAGTGGGGTTCTGAGAACTACAGGTTAACCAGTCTATGTTGAAGTCACCCAGTACAATGGTTTCCTGGGGTAGTTGGGTAGGGAGGAGACTAAGAAAGTTTTCAAGAGTATTAGTATTGTTACCAGGGGGAAGATACACAATCAAATTAGGTTGATAGATTTGGTGTTGTTGATTTGGAGTTTGGTAGACAGTATTTCAGATTTGGTGTCTAGTGATGGAAGCTCATTAAAGAGGGATACTTGGAGATTAGATTTATAGATAATGGCTATACCCCCACCTTTTTTGGTTTTGCGGTCACATCTAAGGATGTTATAGCCTGGAGGGGTAATTTCCTGGTCTAGAGTAGATGGTTTTAGCCAAGTTTCTGTAAGACATAGAATATCAAATGAGTGCAAGTCCAGGAGTGCATGCAGGTGGGGAATTTTATTGTTAAGACTTCTAATATTAAGGTGAGCAATCAGGAGGGAGTTAGGTGCTTTAGCTAGTATAGAAGGTTTAGGTAAAGTTACATTATCAAGGTTATTCCTATTGTTAGTATTGGGGCCAGGGTTTGGATGAATATCCCCATCAAGGAGGAGGTAACACTGGGGATAGTGTAGGAATTTAAGGGTCTTGAGGGAATTATTAAAATTCTTTTTGATGATGAAGTAAGTCACATGAGTTGTTCTGTGATATTTTGGTAGTATATAGTTAGAGGTGCAGGTTATGTTACTGTGGTTGAGGGTGTACATATAGGAAGAAGGTTATGTTTGTTGGAAATGATGGTTTTGCTCAAGTAGAGTAAGATTTTCAAAGAAGATCAGTGAATAAGGTATGGTCAGAGAGGCTATTGTGGTAGTTAAGAGTAGGATGTATGTGAAAATAGTGTTGGTGACATGGCAGTGAGTAGCAATCAGATGAGAGTAGCTTGTTTGTGTAAGTGAGGTAGGAAAATAGATGAGGATGTTTCAAGAGATTAAGCAGGGTATAGAAAAAGAAAAGCAAAGGGAAAGTAATGGAGGTTGAATAGGAGGTAGATACGAGAAGTAGTCAGTGCAGAGGATGGTTAGGATAGGTAATGAAGTAGTTAAAGGGAGAGGTAATTTAAACTAAGTAGGAGAGAAAGAGATAGGGGAGTGGCCTAGTGATGAGGAGGTATGTGATAGGTAGGGAAAAAAGGGGAGTGTTTAGTGAGGTATAAGCGTAGGACCACTGGGGTTGGTGGGATTTGGGAGTAGGGTAGGGGAGCGGAGTGAGCCCACAGGGCGAACGGAGCGGGGCAGACCCAAGTAAGGTGAAAGCAGTGAGGAAAAAAAACAATCAGTAAGGTAGTAGGTTGGAACAGGAGGCCGTAGGTAGAAAGGCAGAAGTTGGGAGTCTGAGGAAGGGAGAGTTAAAGGAGAGAGAAACCTGGGAGAGTAAGGGTTAGCCTAGGAGTTAGTGAAGGTGGAGAAGGAGGGCTAGGTAAAGGGTTTATAAGGACTATGGGAGGAGATGTGTACAAGGTTTAAAAGGATTATAGAAGAAGATAGACAAGAAGAAGAGTGAAACAGTTATAAAAGGTTTAAAGTAAGAGGTAGGAAGAGAAACGAAAGTGAAATTAAAGGTGGGTAAAGACTGCCATCTAGTGGCCAAAGTTTGTAATAATCCTGTAGAGAGATCGCAGCAGTAGGATAAAAAATAGAAAAGTAATGGAGAAGGGAGGCTTATTACAATAAAGGTAGGGGGCTGCAGTGCCGTAGAGACAGACAGTGGAGTACAACAGTAGTAAAACAGGAGGGGGGGAGGTATGGCTGCTGGCAGATCTGGCAGTTTATCTAGTACACCTAGAAGGTGTAGTGGACTAGAATATACATAAAGTAGGTAAAATAAAATCAAAATTACTATGTGACATACAATATTATTTACTGTGGCTGTTAGTCCAACATTTAACATTAGATTGTTTGGCTGTACACAAATACTTCAGCAATACTTCCAGTTCTTGATGCTTCTGATAGCCCTATATACTCATATTTCACTGCATATTTTTTCCTAAAGAGTCCTCTAAAGCTGAATTATAAGTCCTTTGTTCCTTATAATTTATTTTCTTTGTGTAGTGAAAGACTTTACCTTTTTCCCTAAAGTGCATAGTTTATAGCATCTTTGCTGCTGTCCCTTTTTTCTTAAGTTCTTTGAGGCTTATGGACTGGTGAACTTTTTCATTCATTTACTAATTTGCCACTCATCACCAGTATCTACCCTGTCAACTGGGGTGAGATGCACAAATGTAAGAAATCTTGTCTTCTCGATACTAGTAGACACAGCATTTCTTCTCAATAGGCAACTATATAAACTTTTACATAGCTGTAATGAATATGGGAGAAAAGAAGGACAGACATGCATACACAAATTGCAAGAAGAAAGGTGAAAGAATTTATACTCTAATCTACTTTGTTCACATAGTGATTTAAAAAAATGTAAAAAGGTAATCTTCCAGGTTGATGGACATGTCAAAATCTACTTCCCAGTTCAGAATATCACTTTATATGATATTTGTCATATGCTCGTTCACTGCCTTCTCTTGCACATTTCTGTTACAAGGCAGGTGGTATCCATGATTTTTGCCAGGTGTCCACTTTTACTCATTTCCGTTATTAAGGGTTACTGAGACATGTGGTATCCATGATCGTTGTTGTGTCCACTCCTGTTCATTTACATTATTATGTGTTTCTGAGCATGTGGCATCCATGATTTTTACCATGTGTCTACTTCTGTTCATTTCCATTATGTGTTTCTGAGACAGGTAGTATCCATGATTTTTACCATGTGTCCACTTGTGTTCATTTCCATTATTACATGTTTCTGAGACATGGTATCTATGATTTTGGCCAAATGTGCACTTTTGTTCATTTCCATTACGTGTTTCTGAGAATGTGGTAGCCATGATTTTTGCCTTGTGTCCTCTTCTGTTCATTTCCATTATTACGTGTTTCTGAGACAGGTGATATCCATGATTTTTGCCATGTGTCCACTTGTATTCATTTCCATTATTATGTGTTCCTGAGACATGTGGTATCCATGATTTTTGCCATGTGTCCACTTCTGTTCATTTCCATTATTATGTGTTTCTGAGACAGGTGATATCCATGATTTTTGCCATGTGTCCACTTGTGTTCCTTTCCATTATTACATGTTTCTGAGAGATGCAGTGTCCATGATTTTTGCCATGTGTCCACTTGTGTTCATTTCTATTATTATGTATTTCTGAGACAGGTGGTATCCATGATTTTTGCCATGTGTCCACTTGTGTTCATTTCCATTATTACGTGATTTTGACGCAGGTGGTATCCATGATTTTTGTCATGTGTCCACTTGTGTTCATTTCCATTATTACATGTTTTTGATGCAGGTGGTATCCATGATTTTTGTCATGTGTCCACTTGTGTTCATTTCCATTACTACATGTTTCTGAGACATGTATGATTTTTGTCATGTGTCCACTTGTGTTCAATTCCATTATTACATGTTTCGGAGAGATGCGGTATCCATGATTTTTGCCATGAGTCCACTTGTGTTCATTTCCATTATTATATGTTTCTGAGACATGTGGTATCCATGAATTTTGCCATGTGTCCACTTGTGTTCATTTCCATTATTTCATTTTTCTGAGACAGGTGGTATCCTTGATTTTTGCCATGTGTCCACTTGTGTTCATTTCCATTATTACTTGTTTCTGAGACAGGTGGTATCCATGATTTTTGCCATGTGTCCACTTGTGTTCATTTCCATTATTACATGTTTCTGAAAAAGGTGGTATCCATGATTTTTGTCATCTGTCTATTTGTGTTAATTTCCATTATGTGTTTCTGAGACAGGTGGTATCCATGATTTTTGCCATGTGTCCACTTCTGTTCATTTCCATTATTTCATGGTATCCATGATTTTTGCCATGTGTCCACTTGTGTTCATTTCCATTATTTCATGCTTCTGAGACAGGTGGTAGCCATGATTTTTGCCATGTGTCTACTTGTTGCATTTCCATTATTTCGTGCTTCTGAGACAGGTGATTTCCATGATTTTTACCATGTGTCCACTTGTGTTGATTTTCATAATTATGTGTTTCTGAGACATGTCGTATCCATGATTTTTGCCATGTGTCCACTTGTGTTCATTTCCATTATTATGTGTTTCTGAAAAATGTGGTATCCATGATATTTGCCATGTGTCCAATTGTGTTCATTTCCATTATGTATTTCTGAGATAGGTGATATCCATGATTTTTACCATGTGTCCACTTGTGTTCATTTCCATTATTATGTGTTTCTGAGACATGTGGTATCCAAGATTTTTGCCATTTATCCACTTGTGTTCATTTCCATTATTACTTGTTTCTGAAAGATGTGGTATCCATGATATTTGCCATGTGCCCACTTGTGTTCCTTTCCATTATTACTTGTTTCTGAGACAGGTGGTATTCATAATTTTTGCTATATGTCCATTTGTGTTAATTTCCATTATGTGTTTCTGAGACAGGTGGTATCAATGATTTTTGCCACATGTCCACTTGTGTTCATTTCCATTATTTTGTGTTTCTGAGACAGGTGGTATCCATGATTTTTACCATGTGTCCACTTGTGTTCATTTCCACTATTTGTTTCTTAGACATGTGGTATCCATGATTTTTGCCATGTGTCCACTTGTGTTCATTTCCATTATTACGTGTTTCTGAAAAATGTGGTATCCACAATATTTGCCATGTGTCCTCTTTTATTGTCTTCCATTATTATGTGTTTCTGAGACAGGTGGTATCCATGATGTTTGCCATGTGTCCACTTGTGTTCATTTCCATTAATATGTGTTTCTGAGACAGGTGTTTTCCATGATTTTTACCATGTGTCCACTTGTGTTCATTTCCATTATTGTGTTTCTGAGACATGTGGTATCCATGATTTTTGCTATGTGTCCACTTGTGTTCATCTCCATTGTTATGTGTTTCTGAAAAATGTGGTATCCGCAATATTTGCCATGTGTCCTCTTGTATTGTTTTCCATTATTATGTGTTTCTGAGACAGGTGGTATCCATGATGTTTGCCATGTGTCCACTTGTGTTCATTTCCATTAATATGTGTTTCTGAGACAGGTGGTTTCCATGATTTTTGCCACATGTCCACTTCTGTTCATTTCCATTATTTCATGTTTCTGAGGCAGGTGGTTTCCATGATTTTTGCCATGTGTCCACTTGTGTTCATTTCCATTATTTCGTGTTTCTGAGACAGGTGGTATCCATGATTTTTACCATGTGTCCACTTGTGTTCATTTCCATTATGTGTTTCTGAGACATGTGGTATCCATGATTTTTGCCATTTGTCCACTTGTGTTCATTTCCATTATTACTTGTTTCTGAAAAATGTGGTATCCATGATATTTGCCATGTGCCCACTTGTGTTCATTTCCATTATTACGTGTTTCTGAGACAGGTGGTATCCATGATTTTTGCCATGTGTCCATTTGTGTTAATTTCCATTATGTGTTTCTGAGACAGGTGGTATCAATGATTTTTGCCACATGTCCACTTCTGTTCATTTCTATTATTTCATGTTTCTGAGACAGGTGGTATCCATGATTTTGTCATGTGTCCACTTATGTTCATTTCCACTATGTGTTTCTTAGACATGTGGTATCCATGATTTTTGCCATGTGTCCACTTGTGTTCATTTCCATTATTACATGTTTCTGAAAAATGTGGTATCCACAATATTTGCCATGTGTCCACTTGCATTGTTTTCCACTATTACGTTTTTATGAGACAGGTGGTATCCATGATTTTTGCCATGTGTCCACTTGTGTTCATTTCCATTATTATGTGTTTCTGAGACAGGTGGTATCCATGAGTTTTACCATATGTCCACTTGTTTTCATTTCCATTATTATGTGTTTCTGGAAAATGTGGTATCCACAATATTTGCCATGTGTCCTCTTTTATTGTCTTCCATTATTATGTGTTTCTGAGACAGGTGGTATCCATGATGTTTGCCATGTGTCCACTTGTGTTCATTTCCATTAATATGTGTTTCTGAGACAGGTGATTTCCATGATTTTTACCATGTGTCCACTTGTGTTCATTTCCATTATTGTGTTTCTGAGACATGTGGAATCCATGATTTTTGCTATGTGTCCACTTGTGTTCATCTCCATTGTTATGTGTTTCTGAAAAATGTGGTATCCACAATATTTGCCATGTGTCCTCTTGTATTGTTTTCCATTATTATGTGTTTCTGAGACAGGTGGTATCCATGATGTTTGCCATGTGTCCACTTGTGTTCATTTCCATTAATATGTGTTTCTGAGACAGGTGGTTTCCATGATTTTTGCCACATGTCCACTTCTGTTCATTTCCATTATTTCATGTTTCTGAGGCAGGTGGTTTCCATGATTTTTGCCATGTGTCCACTTGTGTTCATTTCCATTATTTCGTGTTTCTGAGACAGGTGGTATCCATGATTTTTACCATGTGTCCACTTGTGTTCATTTGTCCACTTGTGTTCATTTCCATTATTACTTGTTTCTGAAAAATGTGGTATCCATGATATTTGCCATGTGCCCACTTGTGTTCATTTCCATTATTACGTGTTTCTGAGACAGGTGGTATCCATGATTTTTGCCATGTGTCCATTTGTGTTAATTTCCATTATGTGTTTCTGAGACAGGTGGTATCAATGATTTTTGCCACATGTCCACTTCTGTTCATTTCTATTATTTCATGTTTCTGAGACAGGTGGTATCCATGATTTTGTCATGTGTCCACTTATGTTCATTTCCACTATGTGTTTTTTAGACATGTGGTATCCATGATTTTTGCCATGTGTCCACTTGTGTTCATTTCCATTATTACATGTTTCTGAAAAATGTGGTATCCACAATATTTGCCATGTGTCCACTTGCATTGTTTTCCACTATTACGTTTTTATGAGACAGGTGGTATCCATGATTTTTGCCATGTGTCCACTTGTGTTCATTTCCATTATTATGTGTTTCTGAGACAGGTGGTATCCATGAGTTTTACCATATGACCACTTGTTTTCATTTCCATTATTATGTGTTTCTGAGACATGTGGTATCCATGATTTTTGCCATGTGTCCACTTGTTTTCATTTCCATTGTTATGTGTTTCTGAAAAATGTGGTATCCATGATTTTTGTCATGTGTCCACTTGTGTTCATTTCCATTATTATGTGTTTCTGAAAAATGTGGTATCCACAGCATTTGCCATGTGTCCACTTGTATTGTTTTCCATTATTTCGTTTTTCTGAGACAGGTGGTATCCATGATTTTTACCATGTGTCAACTTGTGTTCATTTCCATTATTGTGTTTCTGAGACGTGATATCCATGATTTTTGCCACGTGTCCACTTGCGCTCATTTCCATTATTATGTGTTTCTGAGACATGTGGTATCCATGATTTTTGCCATGTGTCCACTTGTGTTCCTTTCCATTATTATGTATTTCAGAGACAGGTGGTATCCATGATATTTGCCATGTGTCCACTTGTGTTCATTTCCACTACTACGTGTTTCTGAGAAAGGTGGTATCCATGATTTTTGCCATCTGTCCATTTGTGTTAATTTCCATTATGTGTTTCTGAGACAGGTGGTATCCATGATTTTTGCCATGTGTCCACTTCTGTTCATTTCCATTATTTCATGTTTCTGAGACAGGTGGTTTCCATGATTTTTGCCATGTGTCCTCTTCTGTTCATTTCCATTATTACTTGTTTCTGAGACAGGTGGTATCCATGATTTTTGCCATGTGTCCACTTGTGTTCATTTCCATTATTTCGTGTTTCTGAGACAGGTGGTATTCATGATTTTTGCCATGTGTCCACTTGTGTTCATTTCCATTATTATGTGTTTCTGAAAAATGTTGTGTCCACAGCATTTGCCATATGCCCACTTGTATTGTTTTCCATTATTTCGTGTTTCTGAGACAGGTGGTATCCATGATTTTTACCATGTGTCCACTTGTGTTCATTTCCATTATTGTGTTTCTGAGACATGTGGTATCCATGATTTTTGCCACGTGTTCACTTGTGTTCATTTCCATTATTATGTGTTTCTGAGACATGTGGTATGCATGATTTTTGCCATGTGTCCACTTGTGTTCATTTCCATTATTAAGTGTTTCTGAAAAAGGTGGTATCCATGAATTTTACCATGTGTCCACTTGTGTTCATTTCCATTATTACGTGTTTCTGAAAAATGTGGTATCCATGATATTTGCCATGTGTCCACTTGTGTTCATTTCCATTATTACGTGTTTCTGAGACAGGTGGTATCCATGATTTTTGCCATGTGTGCAATTGTGTTCATTTCCATTATGTGTTTCAGAGACAGGTGGTATCCATGATTTTTGCCATGTGTCCACTTGTGTTCATTTCCATTATTACGTGTTTCTAAAAAATGTGGTATCCATGATATTTGCCATGTGTCCACTTGTGTTCATTTCCATTATTATGTGTTTCTGAGACAGGTGGTATCCATGATTTTTGCCATGTGTCCACTTCTGTTCATTTCCATTATTTCATGTTTCTGAGACAGGTGGTATCCATGATTTTTGCCATGTGTCCACTTGTGTTCATTTCCATTATTTCATGCTTCTGAGACAGGTGGTATCCATGATTTCTGCCATGTGTCCACTTGTGTTCATTTCCATTATGTGTTTCTGAGACATGTGGTATCCATGATTTTTGCCATGTGTCCACTTGTGTTCATTTCCATTATTAAGTGTTTCTGAAAAATGTGGTATTGACAATATTTGCCATATGTCCCCTTGTATTGTTTTCCATTATTAGGTTTTCTGAGACAGGTGGTATCCATGATTTTTACCATGTGTCCACTTGTGTTCATTTCCATTGTTACGTGTTTCTGAAAAATGTATCCATGATATTTGCCATGTGTCCACTTGTGTTCATTTCCATTATTACGTGTTTCTGAGACAGGTGGTATCCATGATTTTTACCATGTGTCACTTGTGTTCATTTCCATTATTACGTGTTTCTGTAGAAAGGTGGTATCCCTGATTTTTACCATGTGTCCACTTGTGTACATTTCCATTATGTGTTTCTGAGATAGGTGATATCCATAATTTTTACCATGTGTCCACTTGTGTTCATTTCCATTATGTGTTTCTGAGATAGGTGATATCCATGATTTTTACCATGTGTCCACTTCTGTTCATTTCCATTATTTCATGTTTCTGAGACAGGTTGTATCCATGATTTTTGCCATGTGTTCATTTCTATTATTATGTTTTTCTGAGACAAGTGATATCCATGAATTTTACCATGTGTCCACTTGTGTTCATTTCCATTATTGCATGTTTCTGAAAAATGTGGTGTCCATGATATTTTCCATGTGTCCACTTGTGTTCATTTCCATTATTACATGTTTCTGAGACAGGTGGTATCCATGATTTTTACCATGTGTCCACTTGTGTTCATTTCCATTATGTGTTTCTGAGATATGTGTTATCCATGATTTTTACCATGTGTCCACTTGTGTTCATTTCCATTATTACGTGTTTCAGAGACAGGTGATATCCATGATTTTTGCCATGTGTCCACTTGTGTCCATTTCCATTATTACGTGTTTCAGAGGCAGGTGATATCCATGATTTTTGCCATGTGCCCAGTTCTATTCATTTCCATTATTATATGTTTCTGAGGCATGCAGTGTCCATGATTTTCGCCATGTGTCCACTTGTGTTCATTTCCATTATTACGTGGTTTGACGCAGGTGGTATCCATGATTTTTATCATGTGTCAACTTGTGTTCATTTCCATTAGTTCATGTTTCTGAGACATGTATGATTTTTGTCATGTGTCCACTTGTGTTCAATTCCATTATTACATGTTTCTGAGACATGCGTTATCCCTGATTTTTGCCATGTGTCCACTTGTGTTCATTTCCATTATTATATGTTTCTGAGACATGTGGTATCCATGATTTTTGCCATGTGTCCACTTGTGTTCATTTCCATTATTTCTTGTTTCTGGGACCACTTGTGTTCATTTCCATTATTTTGTATTTCTGAGACAGGTGGTAGTGATGATTTTTGCCATGTGTCCAACTGTGTTCATTTCCATTATGTGTTTTTGAGACAGGTGGTATCTATCATTTTTTCCATGTGTCCACTTCTGTTTATTTCCATTACGTGTTTCTGAGACAGGTGGTACCCATGATTTTTGCCATGTGTCCACTTCTGTTCATTTCCATTATTAAGTGTTTCTGAAACATGTGGTATCCATGATTTTTGCCATGTGTCCACTTATGTTCATTTCCATTATTAAGTGTGTCTGAGACGTGTGGTATTCTTGTTTTTTGCCATGTGTCCACTTCTTTTCATTTCCATTATTAAGTGTTTCTGAAACATGTGGTATCCATGATTTTTGCCATGTATCCACTTGTGTTAACTTCCATTATTACGTGTTTCTGAGACAGGTGGTATCCATGATTTTTGCCATGTGCCCATTTGTGTTCATTTCCATTATGTGTTTTGGAGACAGGTGGTATCCATGATTTTTGCCATGTGTCCACTTGTGTTCATTTCCATTATTTCGAGTTTCTGAGACAGGTGGTATCCATGATTTTTACCATGTGTCGAGTTGTATTCATTTCCATTATTATGTGTTTCTGAGACATGTGTTATCCATGATTTTTGCCATGTGTCCACTTGTGTTCATTTCCATTATTACGTGTTTCTGAAAAATGTGGTATCCATGATATTTGCCATGTGTCCACTTCTGTTCATTTCCATTATTTTGTGTTTCTGAGACAGGTGGTATCCATGATTTTTGCCATGTGTCCACTTGTGTTCCTTTCCATTATTACGTGTTTCTGAGACAGGTGGCATCCATAATATTTGCCATGTGTCCACTTTTGTTCATTTCCATTATTTTGTATTTCTGAGACAGGTTGTATCCATGATTTTTACCATGTGTCCATGTGTGTTCATTTCCATTATTGCATGTTTCTGAGACAGGTGGTATCCATGATTTTTGCCATGTGTCCACTTCTGTTCATTTCCATTATTATGTGTTTCTGAGACATGTGGTATCCATGATTTTTGCCATGTGTCCACTTGTGTTCATTTCCATTATTACGTGTTTCTGAAAAATGTGGTATCCATGATATTTGCCATGTGTCCACTTGTGTTCATTTCCATTATTATGTGTTTCTGAGACAGGTGGTATCCATGATTTTTGCCATGTGTCCACTTGTGTTCATTTTCATTATTACGTGTTTCTGAGACAGGTGGTATCCATAATTTTTGCCATGTGTCCACTTGTGTTCATTTCCATTATTAATTGTTTCTGAGATGTGGTATCCATGATTTTTGCCATGTGTCCCTTTATGTTAATTTCCATTATGTGTTTCTGAGACAGGTGGTATCAATGATTTTTGCGAAATGTCCACTTGTGTTCATTTCCATTATTTCACGTTTCTGAGACAGGTGGTATCCATGATTTTTACCATGTGTCCACTTGTGTTCATTTCCATTATGTGTTTCTGAGACGTGGTATCCATGATTTTTGCCATGTGTTCATTTGTGTTCATTTCCATTATTACGTGTTTCTGAAAAATGTGGTATGCACAATATTTGCCATGTGTCCATTTGTATTGTTTTCCATTATTACGTGTTTCTCAGACTGGTGTTATCCATGATTTTTACCATGTGTCCACTTGTGTTCATTTCCATTATTATGTGTTTCTGAGACTTGTGGTATCCATGATTTTTGCCATGTGTCCACTTGTGTTCATTTCCATTATTATGTGTTTCTGAAAACTGTGGTATCCATGATATTTGCCATGTGTCCACTTGTGTTCATTTCCATTATTCCGTGTTTCTGAGACAGGTGGTATCCATGATTTTTGCCATGTGTCCAATTGTGCTAATTTCCATTAAGTGTTTCTAAGACATGTGATATCCATGATTTTTGCAATGATTCACTTGTGTTCATTTCCATTATTACATGTTTCTGAGACAGGTGGTATCCATGATTTTTACCATGTGTCCATGTGTGTTCATTTCCATTATGTGTTTCTGATACAGGTGGTATCCATGATTTTTGCCACGTGTCCACTTCTGTTCATTTCCATTATTTTGTGTTCATGAGACATGTGATATCCATGATTTTTGCCATGTGTCCACTTCTCTTCATTTCCATTGTTATGTGTTAATGAGACATGTGGTATTCATGATTTTCGCCATGTGTCCACTTGTGTTCATTTCCATTATTTTGTGCTTCTGAGACAGGTAGTATCCATGATTTTTTCCATGTGTCCAAATGTGTTAATTTCCATTATGTCTTTCTGAGACAGGGGGTATCCATGATTTTTGCCATGTGTCCATGTCTGTTCCTTTCCATTATGTGTTTCTGATACAGGTGGTATCCATGATTTTTGCCACGTGTCCACTTCTGTTCATTTCCATTATTTTGTCTTCATGGGACATGTGGTATCCATGGTTTTTGCCATGTGTCCACTTCTGTTTATTTCCATTATTATGTGGTCATGAGACATGTGGTATCCATGATTTTGCCATGTGTCCACTTGTGTTCATTTCCATTATTTCATGCTTCTGAGACAGGTGGTAGCCATGATTTTTGCCATGTGTCCACTTGTGTGCATTTCCATTATTTCGTGCTTCTGAGACAGGTGATTTCCATGATTTTTACCATGTGTCCACTTGTGTTGATTTTCATAATTATGTGTTTCTGAGACATGTGGTATCCATGATTTTTGCCATGTGTCCACTTGTGTTCATTTCCATTATTATGTGTTTCTGAAAAATGTGGTATCCGTGATATTTGCCATGTGTCCAATTGTGTTCATTTCCATTATGTATTTCTGAGATAGGTGATATCCATGGTTTTTACCATGTGTCCACTTGTGTTCATTTCCATTATTATGTGTTTCTGAGACATGTGGTATCCAAGATTTTTGCCATTTATCCACTTGTGTTCATTTCCATTATTACTTGTTTCTGAAAAATGTGGTATCCATGATATTTGCTATGTGCCCACTTGTGTTCCTTTCCATTATTACTTTTTTATGAGACTTGTGGTATTCATGATTTTTGCTATGTGTCCATTTGTGTTAATTTCCATTATGTGTTTCTGAGACAGGTGGTATCCATGATTTTTACCATGTGTCCACTTGTGTTCATTTCCACTATGTGTTTCTTAGACATGTGGTATCCATGATTTTTGCCATGTGTCCACTTGTATTCATTTCCATTATTACGTGTTTCTGAAAAATGTGGTTTCCACAATATTTGCCATGTGTCCTCTTGTATTGTCTTCCATTATTATGTGTTTCTGAAACAGGTGGTATCTATGATGTTTGCCATGTGTCCACTTGTGTTCATTTCCATTAATATGTGTTTCTGAGACAGGTGTTTTCCATGATTTTTACCATGTGTCCACTTGTGTTCATTTCCATTATTGTGTTTCTGAGACATGGTATCCATGATTTTTGCTATGTGTCCACTTGTGTTCATCTCCATTGTTATGTGTTTCTGAAAAATGTGGTATCCGCAATATTTGCCATGTGTCCTCTTGTATTGTTTTCCATTATTATGTGTTTCTGAGACAGGTGGTATCCATGATGTTTGCCATGTGTCCACTTGTGTTCATTTCCATTAATATGTGTTTCTGAGAGAGGTGTTTTCCATGATTTTTACCATGTGTCCACTTGTGTTCATTTCCATTATTATGTGTTTCTGAGACAGATGGTATCCATGATTTTTGCCATTTGTCAATTTGTGTTAATTTCCATTATGTGTTTCTGAGACAGGTGGTAGCAATGATTTTTGCCACATGTCCACTTCTGTTCATTTCCATTATTTCATGTTTCTGAGGCAGGTGGTTTCCATGATTTTTGCCATGTGTCCACTTGTGTTCATTTCCATTATTTCGTGTTTCTGAGACAGGTGGTATCCATGATTTTTATCATGTGTCCACTTGTGTTCATTTCCATTATTATGTGTTTCTGAGACATGTAGTATCCATGATTTTTGCCATTTGTCCACTTGTGTTCATTTCCATTATTACTTGTTTCTGAAAATTGTGGTATCCATGATAGTTGCCATGTGCTCACTTGTGTTCATTTCCATTATTATGTGTTTCTGAGACAGGTGGTATCCATGATTTTTGCCATGTGTCCATTTGTGTTAATTTCCATTATGTGTTTCTGAGACAGGTGGTATCAATGATTTTTGCCACATGTTCACATCTGTTCATTTCTATTATTTCATGTTTCTGAGACAGGTGGTATCCATGATTTTGCCATGTGTCCACTTGTGTTCATTTCCATTATTTCATGTTTCTGAGACAGGTGGTATCCATGATTTTTACCATGTGTCCACTTGTGTTCATTTCCACTATGTGTTTCTTAGACATGTGGTATCCATGATTTTTGCCATGTGTCCACTTGTGTTCATTTCCATTATTACGTGTTTCTGAAAAATGTGGTATCCACAATATTTGCCATGTGTCCAGTTGTATTGTTTTCCATTATTACGTTTTTATGAGACAGGTGGTATCCATGATTTTTGCCATGTGTCCACTTGTGTTCATTTCCATTATAATGTGTTTCTGAGACAGGTGGTATCCATGATTTTTGCCATGTGTCCACTTGTTTTCATTTCCATTGTTATGTGTTTCTGAAAAATGTGGTATCCATGATATTTGCCATGTGTCCACTTGTGTTCATTTCCATTATTATGTGTTTCTGAGACAGGTAGTATCTATGCTTTTTGCCATGTATCCATTTGTGTTAATTTCCATTATGTGTTTCTGAGACAGGTGGTATCAATTATTTTTGCCACATGTCCATTCTGTTCATTTCCATTATTTCATGTTTCTGAGACAGGTGGTTTCCATTATTTTTGCCATGTGTCCACTTCTGTTTATTTCCATTATTATGTGTTCATGAGACATGTGGTATCCATGATTTTTGCCATGTGTCCACTTGTATTCATTTCCATTATTTTATGCTTCTGAGACAGGTGGTAGCCATGATTTTTGCCATGTGTCCACATGTGTGCATTTCCATTATTTTGTGCTTCTGAGGCAGGTGATTTCCATGATTTTTACCATGTGTCCACTTGTGTTGATTTTCATAATTATGTGTTTCTGAGACATGTGGTATCCATGACTTTTGCCATGTGTCCACCTGTGTTTATTTCCATTATTACGTGTTTCTGAAAAATGTGGTATCCATGATATTTGCCATGTGTCCAATTGTGTTCATTTCCATTATGTATTTCTGAGATAGGTGATATCCATGATTTTTACCATGTTTCCACTTGTGTTCATTTCCATTATTATGTGTTTCTGAGACATGTGGTATCCAAGATTTTTGCCATTTATCCACTTGTGTTCATTTCCATTATTACTTGTTTCTGAAAAATGTGGTAACCATGATATTTGCCATGTGCCCACTTGTGTTCCTTTCCATTATTACTTGTTTCTGAGACAGGTGGTATTCATAATTTTTGCTATGTGTCCATTTGTGTTAATTTCCATTATGTGTTTCTGAGACAGGTGGTATCAATGATTTTTGCCACATGTCCACTTGTGTTCATTTCCATTATTTCGTGTTTCTGAGACAGGTGGTATCCATGATTTTTACCATGTGTCCACTTGTGCTCATTTCCACTATTTGTTTCTTAGACATGTGGTATCCATGATTTTTGCCATGTGTCCACTTGTGTTCATCTCCATTGTTATGTGTTTCTGAAAAATGTGGTATCCACAATATTTGCCATGTGTCCTCTTGTATTGTTTTCCATTATTATGTGTTTCTGAGACAGGTGGTATCCATGATGTTTGCCATGTGTCCACTTGTGTTCATTTCCATTAATATATGTTTCTGAGACAGGTGTTTTCCATGATTTTACCATGTGTCCACTTGTGTTCATTTCCATTATTACGTGTTTCTGAGACAGATGGTATCCATGATTTTTGCCATGTGTCAATTTGTGTTAATTTCCATTATGTGTTTCTGAGACAGGTGGTAGCAATGATTTTTGCCACATGTCCACTTCTGTTCATTTCCATTATTTCATGTTTCTGAGGCAGGTGGTTTCCATGATTTTTGCCATGTGTCCACTTGTGTTCATTTCCATTATTTCGTGTTTCTGAGACAGGTGGTATCCATGATTTTTACCATGTGTCCACTTGTGTTCATTTCCATTATGTGTTTCTGAGACATGTGGTATCCATGATTTTTGCCATTTGTCCACTTGGGTTCATTTCCATTATTACTTGTTTCTGAAAAATGTGGTATCCATGATATTTGCCATGTGCCCACTTGTGTTCATTTCCATTATTACGTGTTTCTGAGACAGGTGGTATCCATGATTTTTGCCATGTGTCCATTTGTGTTAATTTCCATTATGTGTTTCTGAGACAGGTGGTATCAATGATTGTTGCCACATGTCCACTTCTGTTCATTTCTATTATTTCATGTTTCTGAGACAGGTGATATCCATGATTTTTCCATGTGTCCACTTGTGTTCATTTCCATTATTTCGTGTTTCTGAGACAGGTGGTATCCATGATTTTTACCATGTGTCCACTTATGTTCATTTCCACTATGTGTTTCTTAGCATGTGGTATCCATGATTTTTGCCATGTGTCCACTTGTGTTCATTTCCATTATTACGTGTTTCTGAAAAATGTGGTATCCACAATATTTGCCATGTGTCCACTTGTATTGTTTTCCATTATTACGTTTTTATGAGACAGGTGGTATCCGTGATTTTTGCCATGTGTCCACTTGTGTTCATTTCCATTATTATGTGCTTCTGAGACAGGTGGTATCCATGAGTTTTACCATATGTCCACTTGTGTTCATTTCCATTATTATGTGTTTCTGAGACATGTGGTATCCATGATTTTTGCCATGTGTCCACTTGTTTTCATTTCCATTGTTATGTGTTTCTGAAAAATGTGGTATCCATGATATTTGCCATGTGTCCACTTGTGTTCATTTCCATTATTATGTGTTTCTGAGGCATGTGGTATCCATGATTTTTGCCATGTGTCCACTTTTTTTATTTTATTTATTTACTTTATTTGCAGTTGGTTTACCAGGATAGTCCATTGGGCCAAATAACCCATTTTCAATGGAGTCCTGGGGAGAAAAGCTCCAGAACTAAGTATGTTACAAAAAGTGATTCATACTAGTTATACAAAACTATAACAAATTACAAATTATCTAATAATCCAAAGTATTTTGACACCAGAAAACAATTTCAAGTAAACACAGAAGAAATAACTATGAAAGAACATTAGATAAAAATTAATAGATTATAGATTGTAAAGAATAATGCATGAAAAATTTTAGGTTTGTATCATATTCAAAATACTGAATCAAGTTTCTGAGAAATAACAGAAATTTATGAAGGAAGCACTTAGGAGATGAGGCCTAGTGCAGTTTTCCCTATAAAATGAAATGATAATGTATATTAGTTATGAGTAAATAATCAGGAAAAATGCAAGAGGAATCAAGGCAAAGAAGGAAGATGGCAATTGCAAGTAAATTAGCTATGTGGGGTGAGAGCAACAGCATTCCCACTTGGATACTAGGTGGGAATGAAGAGATCTTTTAAAAATAAAGTGGTTGGGGGTGGTGCAGATGGATGATGGTAGAGAGTTCCAAAGGCTGGCAAGGACAAAAGATAGAAGATTTTTCCCTGGGGGACGAGAGGGTTTATAGATTTCTAATAGATTTTGATTGTTGGACCTCAATATTCTATCAGGAAGGTGCATTTTAAAAGCTGATGAAAGGGAGGGACAGAGAGAGGAGTTGAAAATGAGTTTGTGAGCAAGAGTTAGTTGAGTGTATGTGAGATAGTTAGGAAGCTCTAGCCATTTTAGTATATGGAGAGAGGAACAGTGGTGTGAGGAGGACTTGTGGTTGGTAGCAAAGTTGGCGATTTTGTTATAGCAAGAGGAAAGTTGGGTTTTTAGGGAGGACTGTAGATTAGTTAGGAGTGGGGCTCCATAGAGAAGGGAGGGGATAAGAAATGAAGTAGAGAGAGTGATTTTGGTAGCAGGTGTGAGGTATTTATTTTGCTGGTACAGCATACCAAGTTTTTGGTGGGTTTTTTTGATATTTAGCTGTAGGTGAGAGTTAAATTTGAGTTGGTTATCAATTTGGACCCCAAGTAGCTTGGTCTCTGACACTAGTTCCATTGTTTTCATTTCCATTGTTATGTGTTTCTGAAAAATGTGGTATCCATGATATTTGCCATGTGTCCACTTGTGTTCATTTCCATTATTATGTGTTTCTGAGACAGATGGTATCCATGATTTTTGCCATGTGTCCATTTGTGTTAATTTCCATTATGTGTTTCTGAGACAGGTGGTATCAATTATTTTGCCATGTGTCCACTTGTGTTCATTTCCATTATTTTGTGTTTCTGAGAGAGATGGTATCCATGATTTTTACCATGTGTCCACTTGTGGTCATTTCCACTATGTGTTTCTTAGACATGTGGTATCCATGATTTTTGCCATGTGTCCACTTGTGTTCATTTCCATTGTTACATGTTTCTGAAAAATGTGGTATCCATGATATTTGCCATGTGTCCACTCATGTTAATTTCCATTAAGTGTTTCTAAGACATGTGATATCCATTATTTTTGCCATGATCCACTTGTGTTTATTTCCATTATTACGTGTTTCTGAGACAGGTGGTATCCACGATTTTTGCAATGTGTCCATGTGTGTTCATTTCCATTATGTGTTTCTGATACAGGTGGTATCTATGATTTTTGCCACGTGTCCACTTCTGTTAATTTCCATTATTTTGTGTTCATGAGACATGTGGTATCCATGATTTTTTTCCACGTGTCCACTTCTGTTCATTTCCATTATTATGTGTTAATGAGTCATGTGGTATCCATGATTTTTGCCATGTGTCCACTTGTGTTCATTTCCATTTTTTCATGCTTCTGAGACAGGTGGTATCCATGATTTTATCATGTGTGCAATTGTGTTCATTTCCATTATGTGTTTCTGTGACATGTGGTATCCATGATTTTTACCATGCGTCCACTTGTGTTCATTTCCATTATTATGTGTTACTGAGACATGTGGTATCCATGATTTTTGCCATGTGTCCACTTGTGTTCTTTTCCATTATTACATGGTTTTGGGACAGGTGGTATCCATGACTTTTACCATGTGCCCAACTGTGTTCATTTCCATTATGTGTTTTTGAAAAATGTGGTATCCATGATATTTTCCATGTGTCCACTTTTGTTTATTTCCATTATTACGTGTTTCTGAGACAGATGGTATTTATGATTTTTGTCATGTGTTGACATTGTATACATTTCCATTATGAGTTTCTGAGACAGGTGGTATCCATGATTTTTGCCATGTGTCCACTTGTGTTCATTTCTATTGTTATATGTTTCTGAAAAATGTGGTATCCATGATATTTGCCATGTGTCCACTTGTGTTCATTTCCATTATTACATGTTTCTGAGACAGGTGGTATAGATGATTTTTGCCATGTGTCCATTTGTGTTCATTTCCATTATGTGTTTTTGAGACAGGTGGTATCCATGGATTTTGCCATGTGTCCACTTCTTTTCATTTCCATTATTATATGTTCATGAGACATTTGGTATCCATGATTTTTGTCATGTGTTCACTTGTGTTCATTTCCATTATTATGTATTTCTGAGACAGGTGGTATCCATGATTGTTGCCATGTGTCCACTTCTGTTCATTTCCATTATGTGTTTCTGAGACATGTGGTATCCATGACTTTTGCCATGTATCCACTTGTGTTCATTTCCATTATTTCCTGTTTCTGAGACATGTGGTATCCATGAATTTTGCCATGTGTCCACTTGTGCTCATTTCCATTATTATGTGTTTCTGAGACATGTGGTATCCATGATTTTTGCCACGTGTCTACTTGTGTTCATTTCCATTGTTATGTGTTTCTGAGACAGGTGGTGTCCATGATTTTTGTCATATGTCCACATGTGTTCATTTCCACTGTTACATGTTTCTGAGATATCAGATCCAGCATGGGAAGTATTTTATTTAGCAAGCACTACTTCTGTTTGCCAGCACGAAATACATTTGCGTACATGTTTAAGGATCCTGACAAACTTCAGTTAATCTGTAAAAATTCTTTCATATTCTAGATCATGAAATACATTTAAAAAAGCCATAATGTACTGAAAGAAAATAACAATGTATTTGTCATGTGTATGACATCTCTGAATGTAGCTGTGCCCTTCCTGGCTTTGTCACTAGTATCAGACATTACACATAATTTCTGCAGGATCTGAGTCCACCTTAATCCATTTACACTTTATCAGGTTTCCTAAACTAGGGAACATAATTCCGAAATTCTGAAAGAGCAACAGATGTTTATTTTTTGCATAGTGGCAACCTCCTCTGCACTCCTCTTTTGGGGTGATTTGTCTCATGCCCATTTATCCATATGTACTAATTTTATGAATGCACAGCACTGAAAAAACATGAAAATCCCTATTGCAGTGCCTCATTGGCTTGTACAACATGTCAATGTGGATTCAATATACCACAATAAAAGATGAAAGTAAAACTGTTACAATTCTGTATAAGTTTCAGAGTATAAGATAACCTGTCTGCAACAGTTGTCCCTCCATACATCAGCAATATCAGATGCCCATCAGAATGCATGCAGTACTGTCTTACCAACTGCAGCATCACTTTCAAGAGGCCAGTTGCTTTCATTTCATACTGCGTACCAGGCTTTTGCAAAGCAATGCAGAAATTTGGACTCTGAGTCACATTATGATAAATGAGTCAACGTGTCTCAGGAAGACTTAGTGTGTGTGGCATCAGAAGAAACCCACCAACACAAGGTAGAGGATATGGAAGATTGATTGGGATGGGATTTTTTTCTACATCTTGTCAGGATCCTAAGTTTCAAAGCAGACCAACTAATACAGTATGTGTCCTTGACCAGTAGAGTTTGTCTTTTCTCCGCACAGAAAGCATTGTCTAATAGACATGGAGTTTTCTCTAGCAGACCACCCGATGACCTTTACTGGGTCTTCATTAAAACACTACTTGTTTTTGAAGTCAGAAATACATGACTATTTGCCAAGAATGATATTGCTGATGGCAATGTCTTGTCTCTTAGGAGTTTTTATTCTACATAAACTTGCTATACCAGCTTGTCAACATGGCTTTGGTGCTGCTACCAACCAAAATGCCAGGAGGTTTCTGTGTGTTAAAACTCTGCATTCCTAAATATAATAACAGAATATGGACCCTAGCCAATCTATACTGGTTCCCAGGCATTGGAACAGGAACTGTTAAAAACACTTGGATTTCATTTCCAATAATTATAAAGGCAACTTAATATTAGGAGGAGATTTGAACTGTATATCTGATAGTTCTGAAACTACAAATAAAATACCATTGTATACATCTGCTGTATCAAAAGATTTAAATAATTTCATATTGTAGATACTTTCAAATTTAAAGAAAATAAATCTTTGTTGTTTTCCCATCAAGATCACAGACTTGGTGCCCAAACTAGAATAGATAAAATATTTGCTGTCCATGACACACTCTAAAATCATTAATTACTCAATCACTCCCTGGCCCTTTTCAGACCACAATTCATTGATACGAAAACTTCAAAATGGGTACAAACCATTAATCTTTAACTCCAGAATTCCAGCATATATAACTAAAATTAAAGAGTTCAAACCCTGGTTATTATCTGAACTACAGTTCTTCTTAGAAATTAATTACACCACAGAGATAAATAAAATAATGATTTACATATATGGTAAAACTTTAACTTGGTATAAAAAAAATCAGAGAATGAGATTCTGAATTATTAGATCTACAATCCAAATGTCAATAAAAGCTGAAAAAATCAAAATCATTTGGAGATAAAAAAGAAAGTAGAAGTATTAAACAATAAATACAATGAAATTCTAACACATAAAACTAGTTTAGCTTTAGAAAAATAAAAAAAAAATAATACCTTGGCCACTTCTCCCGGATATCTACATAATTTATCCACAAGAATCAAAATACAATCAAAAGCTAATAACATTAAAAGTATCTTTCATAAAAAGAAAGGGAAAATGTCTCAGATATAGGTGACATTCTTGATGCCTATAGACATCACTATATGGAATATTTCCAAAAAGAAATATACATATCAATCAATTAAATCTAGATGAAAAATGTTTTAATATTTTAAAAAAATACCAGAACAATTAAAACTAGATCTGCACACACCCATATCCTACAAAGAAATTACAGATACAATAAAAGAGGGTAAAAATAATAAAGCTCCAAGTATAGATGGCATAATTATGGAAGTATATAAACTTTTTCCTTCAAAGATACTATCCCTCTTCCATAAAACTCTGTTAGAAATTCAGTCACAAACTTTAATATCACCCTCTTGGAGATATTGCTTAATCACACCAATCCTAAATGTAAACAAATCCCCAAACCTCTGTACCTCATATAGACCTATATACCATTAAATAATGACTATAAGATATTTATGACAATATTAACTAACAGAATGAAAATACCACTATCCAAAACAATAAGTAATGATCAAACTGGATTTATATATCAAAGACACCCACATGACAATATTAAAAAGATAATTTCTCTTATAGATTATGTTAATAAAGAAAATAAAGAAACACTCATAATTGGCTTAGATATAGAGAAAGCCTTTGATTCCCTAAATTGGGACTATTTTTTTCAAAATCTAATGCTATTTGAATTTCCTGGATCCTTTGTTCATCTCCTAAAGAATATATATACAAATAATTTAGTATATGTCAAGTTTGGTCCTTTTACCTCTGAATCTATACATATAACAAAAGGGACTAAGCAAGGATGCCCCATGTCACCAATTATATTTGCTCTGGCTATTGAAATATAAACAGATTCAATTCGTAACAATATAAAAATCAAAGGAATAGAAGTTTATGAACAATACAATTCTAAAGTAATGCTATTTGCTGTTGACATATTACTAATATTATCTAATACAAAAGAGACATTAGAAGAATTAGATATATTAATTGACAAATTTCACATGACTTCAGGACTCAATTTCAATAAATCAAAATCAAAATGTTTATTTTTAAATAAAAAAGGACTGCAGATTACATCATAGGGAAACAAGAATCTACCTTAAATATCTAGGAATTAAGTTATGCAAGGATAATAATGAATTAGTCTCAAAAACTACAATAATATCATCAATACAATTAAAATTTATGTGGAAAAATCCAACAGAATAATGTTAACATTTGAAGATAGGCTACAGTTAATAAAAATTGTTTTACTATCCAAGATCCTGTATATAGCCTTGACAATACAACTGTTAACAGAAAGGAATATACTTAAAGAAATAAATTCATGCCTAATAAATTTTTTACGGTTTCCATAAATAAACAGAATAGCTTTAATACATCATATCAGACCATAGAAACAGGGAGGATTAAACTTTCCTGATATAGAAACATATCAGTACAAGAATCAGTATCTAAAACAATCTCAGGTTAGACAAATTACTCAAATTGGAAAGAATTACTAACTGGAATATCAATAAATGAATTTGATTTACAAAACAAATTTCAAATACCAGATTAAAACAGTTTGCCATGGCACATATGTAATAGTATGCAATATAACATAACTAAACCCACTAAAATGTGTATGCTTAATTATTACATTGACTCATTTAGGAAAATTATTAATGCAAATGTAGATTTAAAAATCTGGTTTGATCTTTTAACACCATTTATAGTCACAAAGAACTTCCAAATAAAATATATAGAGAAATGATTAATTCTTGGGAACAGAAAGGATTTGTTTGTTGGCTCCAACGTATCAAAGAACTAAAAGTTTTAGATATGCAAGTAATAAAAATAGCATACAAAAGTCCACAACAGGACTGACTAACTTTACAGAATATTCTGTCATAGTCGCAAGATTTAAGTAGAATAATTAACAATTCTTCATTTAAAGAGATACCTAAATTTGCTAAATACATATATTAAATCATATATATTGACTTTGACATGAGAAACAGTATTTCAACATTTTACAAAATATTGATAAAGTATAAAACAACACCCAAAATCTCATATTGGAAATATATAAAGGGTGGGAGGTTGACATAATGGTTAGGGTGTTTACCTTGCAGACACAAGGTGCAGGGTTTGATTCTCGCATGGGGTAATTGCCTAGGCTTAAAATGTCCCACAAGGGCAATCAGCCTAGTACTAATCTATGAACCTATGAAAAGGACACTCAATACAGTTAACTGAAGATATTAAAACAAATATCTTATTGTCGATAAAATGTACATCCTTTACACAATACTGGAAAGTTTTTAATTGGAAATGCTTGCACAAAGCATTCTTAACCCCAGACAGAATCAGTAAAAATGAGTTCTTCCATAAAAGGAATATGTTGGAGATGTGAGCAAGTACACAATGCAGATTGGAACCACATTTTCTTTGATTGTGTTAAAATTAAGCCATTATGGAATGGTATTAATAAAGTTCTACAACCTTTATTTAATTAATCGTTTTATTTAACTAAAGCTCTTGTATTATTAAATGTGAATGAAGGTCCTCATTTGAATAGGTCAAACATGCATTTAGTATGGACTTTACTTGCAATTTCAAGGAAGTATAGAACAAGAAGATGGAATACAAACACAATACCAACTTTGGAAGACTTCTACAGCCTACTGAAGACCATAGCATTATTGGAAATTAAAATTAAAGAACTAAGAATTTATCCAAAGCCATTTATCAACAACCCTTGGGGAAAAGTCTTATTGTTGATTGACACTATGCAGTAATTGATCAGACACTCTGATAATGGTTTGGACATACTTATAAAGTAACTGTATACATTAAGATCTGTTATAGTGTGAGGCTAATGTAAATAGTATACATGGTTATTTAAGATGTTATGTATAAATATTATGGAGTTCATTAAAATGTATTTGAAAAATAAAAAAAAATTGAGGGGGAAAACTCTGCATTCTTCCCATACTTGCTGCAGTCAGACTAAATGAACTATAATACAGAGTCCCCAACAATACACAGGAGGCTGTGGATAGTCTCCATGTATTGTTTGCAATGCATTTTACAGAGTGAGCTACAATGTCACTGTCAGGATGTATGACACAGCATTCTGATTTCTCTTCAGATGCAGTCAGGAGAAAACTGTTGTCCCATGTGTCCACCTAAATGACTAAAAAAGAGATAGTGTTAAGGGAGAAAATTTCACATAAGTATGTATTAGCCTTTCTCAGACATCCATTGTTGTTCTTTTCACCCCTGCGTGATAGTCCAGTCCTGTAACAAAAAGCAGTGAAAGACTAGCAAAAGTTCTTTGAAAAAAAATGTATCAGGTCCTCATATGTCACGAAGGAGTCCTATCATTTTCTGGATTCTTTTTGATACTAAAGAATATAAGGACCCTTATACCCAGTCTAGTTCTACATGACAAGGACCCTTATACCAGTCTAGTTCTATACGATAAGGACCCTTATACCCAGTCTAGTTCTATACAATAAGGATCCTTATACCCAGTCTAGTTCTATGCAATAAGGACCCTTATACACAGTCTAGTCCTATGTGATAAGGACCCTTATACCTGGTCTGGTTCTATACTATAAGGACTCTTATACCCAGTCTAGTTCTATGCGATAAGGACCATTATACCCAAGCTAGTTCTACATGATAAGGACCCTTATACCCAGTCTAGTTCTATGCAATAAGGACCCTTATACACAGTCTAGTCCTATGTGATAAGGGCCCTTATACCTGGTCTGGTTCTATATATAAGGACTCTTATACCCAGTCTTGTTCTATGCAATAAGGACCCTTTTATCCAGTCTATTTCTACGTGATAAAGACCCTTATAACCGGTCTAGTTCTATGTGATACAGACCCTTATACCCAGTCTTGTTCTACATGATAGGGACCCTTATACCCAGTCTAGTTCTATGTGATAAGGACCCTTATACCTGATCTAGTTCTATGCAATACCTGGTCTAGTTCTATGAGATAAGGACCCTTATACCCAGCCTAGTTCTATGCAATAATAACCCTTATACCCTGTCTAGTTCTATGTGATAAGGACCCTTTTACCCAGTCTAGTTCTATGTGATAAGGACACTTATACCCAATTTAGTTCTTTGCAATAAGGACCTTTGTACCTGGCCTAGTTCTATGTGATGAGGACCCTTATACCTGGCCTAGTTCTATGCAATAAGGACCCTTATACCTGACCTAGTTCTATGCATTAAGGCCCCTTATATCCAGTCTAGTTCTATGTGATAAGGACCCTTATAGCCAATCTAGTTCTATGCGGCTTCAAACACCTCATCCACAAAGTGTTATCTCATATGCCCACCCTTCATTAACCCAACAATGTTTGTCACAAGCTTGGATGTGTTATTTGGATCTGAAGGATACTTCCTTTTGCAATATGATAGCCAGATATTCCGGAATTTGTACTGTTTTGAAAAAGAGCCAGCCATTTCAGTTACAAGCTTTTCTGTTCAGCCTCATTACAGCAACCCCCTCCCATTTCCAGCTCATGACCCGAGCTTTAGGAGATGATTTCTCAACATTAGGAGTTGGGTGTTTTGTTCGTATAACCTTGTAGTCCATTCAGCAGTTTATCACCAGTCTGTGTCTCACTGTGGCTATTTGTCAACAGGGTGTAGGCTTCATTGTGGCTTCCATTTGCATGCTCTCTCTTGCCAGATTTGGTAGCAGGATTCTGCCTTGGGCACTCAGAGTACTGTGATCCCATCACTCAGACCAACACAATGCTTTAGTCAAGCTGTCTTAAGCTTTCACATTATACCTACTGTGATAGAGTTAATCGAGGAATCTACTTACATTTCACATCTTTGCTGAGGATTGCCAATCAGCCATTGCAACATTAGTGATATATGTGTCTTAGGGTCGGTGATGGTAGATGACCAACATTTCAGGGATATTGGGATACAGGTAAGCCCTGACTATATAACATTGTCTTTAAGATGACAGAGCTGTTTTACATTCACTGTACCTGTTCAGATTGACAAGATGACTAATGACTGTATATTGACAAGCAAGATGGAATACTGCTATCCCCTGTTCAGGAATTTCTGTGTGTATGCATGTATGCAATGGTCTATGAAGTAAGAGTGGTTCCTGTTCCTTTGAGCTGCTAAAACTCCAGAGGAGTCTACTACCTAGCCAACATGTTAAATCATTTCCTTGTCATATCTCATGAACGGTTCTTATAGGTTCATAGTTTCATAGGTAGGTATTAGGCTATCGGCCCTGGGGCCTATAATAAGCCTAGCAAAAAGGTTTCCTGGTTTTTACCACACAAGAAAGTTATTTTCCTGCACTCCTGTTGAGCAGAGCCACAGAGGTTAATTTCCTATTTGCCATCCATTTGTCTAGATTCCTCTTAAAGACGGATAATGAGGAGCTTTGCTTGACGTGAATGGCTAGTCTGTTCCAGAGTATGGACAGTCACTGGGACAGGAATCTAGCCCACCAGCATGTTCTGTTTATTGTGGTGGCAAGGCTCAGGTCCCTGGAGGGTGTGGCATGGAGAGATTGGGGTTTCTTTAAATGTAGCATGTCCATCAGAATTGGGTTTGACATGGACTTGTATGTTAGGCAAAGGTCACCTCTTGAGTAGGCGATAAGCGACGGAGTAGAGCTGGAATTTTTTGAGGCAGTCTGCGTATGTCATTTGTTTGAGGCTGGTAATCCTATTAGTGAGGTATTTCTGTGGCCTTTCCAGTTGTTTCAGATGTCTTGCTAGGTACATGACAAATGGGGAGTTGTACTCTATGATGGGTCTGATGAGGGATGAGTAGAGAGGAACAATGACCTCTTTTTTTCTGGAGTAGAACCCTTTAGTGATGAGGTGTGCCATGTAGAAGGATTTCCTGCTACTGTGTTGATGTCATTGTCAAAGGAGATACTAGTATCCACCTGTGTTCCAAGGTCTCCTATCACACTTTTGGTGTTAAGTATGCTACCGCCTATGTGGTAGTTCATGGGTATGGTGTTTTTCATTGAGCTTGAGGCCATGACTTTGACACCAAGCATCAGACTCAGTGAGGCCCCTTTGTAGAATGTCCACATCATTAGGCGATTCTATTATGGCTCCCAGTTTGCAGTCATCTGTGAACTGTGTTAGCCAAAGACCTTGTGTATTAGCCTGGACTTCTGAGAAATAGATGCCAAACAGGAGAGGACCCAGGACTGAACCCTGTGGTACTCCACTTATCACTGGTTTGACATCGGATTTGGAATCGGTTACTTTCACTGTGTGGGTTTTGTCAGTGAGTCAGATGAGCACCCATCTTGTGACATAGGGATTTATGCCCAGTCTAGTGAGTTTATCTATAATTCCAGAATTGGGGATGGTGTCAAAAGCCTTGGCGAGGTCAAGATAGGCTGTGTGCACCACCTTACCCTCATCCACAGCTCTAGTGACTGTTTCAAAGAAGTCAATCAGGTTTAGGAGACATGATCTACCTTTTACAAACCCGAATTGAGTGGGGTCCAGCATTTGCAGGTTACTTATGTCTTTGTTTATAAGTTCCATGATGATACATTCCATGGCCTTGCAGACCAGGGTCATTAGGCTAATGGGCCGGTAGTTCCCAGGGTCCATGGTGGTTCCTCCTTTGTGGAGTGGGATAACCGTCACAGTGTTCCATTCAGTAGGCACAAAGCCTGAAGTGAGGCTATGATTGAACATGGTAGGTAGGTGGGGTGCCAGTTCGTTCTGTAGTTCATGCAGAATGCAGCCTGGGATGTTGTCTGATCCCATGGATGCTGTGTTTTTGGCTTTGGAGAGTGTGGCTTTAACTTGTGCATCCATGATTACAGGGGCTATGTACTCTTCTGGTATAGGGATGGGCCCTTTGGGAGGGGGGTAAAGTTTGCACTGAAGCTACCTGCAGGATGTTGGCAATATCAGTTGGTTCTGTATATCTAGTGCCATTGTTCTGTAGCTTGGAGCAGATCTGAGTGTTGCCATTGAGATCCTTGACATAGCTGTAGAATGCTTTGTGGTTGTCTTTAGAATCAGTGGTAATTTTATTTTTGTATCTAGCTTTGGAGGATTTTATGAGGGATCTTAGCTTCTTACTGAGGCTGACCAGGGAGTTCCTGTAATCAGGGGACTTTACTCTTTTTTTGCAACAGCTTCTTCCTTCTGTTGTAGAGTTTGTTTATGGCAGGGGACCACCAGATTGGCTTCCTTTTTTTGGAGGATAGTGTCTTGGTTCTGTTGTGGATGGCATGATCCATGCACTCGTGTATGTGTTTATACAGTGCATTTGTGTAGGATTCAGCAGTCGTACCTCTATTATCCATTTACATGGGTGTAGTGAAGTTTGCCACTTCCGTCTTAAGAAGCATGAAGCTGGCTTTGGAGAAGTTTTTTTACAGTGGTTTCCTTAATGGGGGGTGAAGGCGGGCTATTGATGTCTAGGGTGATTAGCTTATGGTCGGATCTTACCAGTTAGGAGTTGACCTCTAGTGTGGAACATTGGTTACACATGTTGGTAATGACCAGGTCCAGTATATGGCTGCCCTTGGTGGGGCTATAGACAAGCTGATTCAGAGCATTGGAATTTATGAATTCCAGAAAGCATTGAGCTAATGAGTTAGTACTTGAGTAGTTTTCTCAGTTGATTGTGGGGTAGTTGAAATCTCCCATTATTAGGGTATTGGGCTGTACCTTAATATTATCCAGTACATCAAGGAACATGGAGTGGGCATCCTGGGGCATGGTGAGGGATCTGTAGCAAGCTACAACCTGTATTGTAGTCTTGCCCAGTGTTAGTTGCACTTGGATAATTTTGGATACATTATGTTGAGCAACTAGCCTGAAGGTGTGGATATACTTAATGAATATTGACAATCCTCCTCCTTTAGTGTTTCAGCCCAGGTTAGGTGGCCGAAAAGTGTGGTATGAATTATAGCCTGGTACTGCAGGGGTGCTTTCTTGAGCCTTGAACCAGATCTCTGTCACTGCACAGATGTTGATGTTCTCCATACTGAGCACATTTTCCGAACTGAAGAAAGCCAGCTTTCTTATCTTTTTATGTTGCCATCCAAAGTGCTCAAATGTTTTCTGTCACTTTCCTGGACTGAAGAAACACAGAAAGTATGATGTTTACAGATTACCTCTGGGACTTCTCTGTGGTCTTCTCCCATTTTCACTGATGATGAAGGTTATTCACAGAAAGAAAGAAAAGGTGAAGACAAAGGTGACTTTTGTTTGCTCCTTTCTGACCATGACAGTGTTGGTTTCCTCTGCTCCTCTGCTCCAACCTTATTTTCCTTGTCTACCTCTCTGACTTCTTTATCCCAGAGGATATTCCACCTGGATCTACATGTCCCAAACTGACGGCTTGATTTATTGATTTCTGTTGGTAGCTCCTTCTTATGGGTTACCCATCAGAGCAGTCTTCATTATTAGTTCTTCTCAATCATCTCCCATTCAGAAGACACATAGAAACAGAAAGGCCTTCCTGCTGGATAGTTCAGTGATGACTAAACACTATTTCCATCTCAGCTTTTCTCAGCTTTTTTTATGCTGGCCTTACTTCAGAGCTTCAGCTGGAGTTTAACAAAGAAGCTTGCCGCTCTTAGTACAAGGTCTTAGGTAGTCCGATTGTCAAATGACAATGGTGTTGAAGTACAACAACTACATTCAGAAAAGATTGCAGAATAGTTGTAATTTTTGTATTACACTACATTAGTTGGCATACTGTGTGTTATGTTATACTGAACACTGTTGGACGTTTACATAATTCGAACTTGAATATAATATACTTTTACTTGAGCAGGACACATTGCCCTTGTGATTGGTTACATAGAATGTCATTATTTCTGGTTGCCAGGGGCTTTGCCTATCACACGTGTACTTTCTGCAGGAATGAAGGCTGTTAGATGAAAAAATAGTGAAGAATGTGATTAGCTATAGAAGGCCTTTGAACTGTTTCCATTTGTTTCTTGGTTAGTGCAATACCTCCTTTTTTCACCAAACTCATCTCTGGAAGAACATCTATTCAGAAATTGAAATTCAGAAGGTGGGTAAACCCAGATGGCATAATTTACTGTTACAGTAACATGCCCCATTATGATAAGTACTTTACAGAAATGGACTTTATGATAAAGGAAGTATGTAAACGATAACGTAATGTGAGGTATCACTGTATTTTGAGCAGTAGATTGATCGTTTGCTGGGCTGTCACCTGTGAATGAATGAGGAGATGATGAATGACGTAAACACGAATTACAAGCTTTGTGAAGAGCAGATTTGAGTCATCAATATGTTGTAAAAGGCTTGATTGAATGAAATTTAGTGTGAGATTTATTAATTGAAGTTTGACAGTTATAGTGAGAAGAGCAGAAGAATTGAAAGGAAATGAACAATTAAAGTAAGGAGGTTAAGTGGGTATATGAATTAGCAAAGTATGGCGCTTGCCTGATCTTGTTAAAGGCAGTGATGAGGTGGGGATAAAACAATATGTGGGCTGTTAGGAAAATGTAAAAAAATATACAGGGAGAGAAAGCAAGACAGAAGGAGGAGGTAGGCTAAACAGTTCCTACCTGTTGGACAGGAGGGCAGTCTCTTTCTCTGCCTAAATTTGGAAACTGCAGCCAGTGAAAGTTGTTACATCACACTGCATGACTTCTGTACTCGTGTCCTGTCCAGCCGCACATGAACACCTATAGCCCACCCTTTCCTACACATCACTTCCATATGTACTTCCAACGGTAAGACACATCACTTCCATATGTACTTCCCATGGTAAGACACATCACTTCCGTATGTACTTCCCACAGTAAGACACGTCACTTCCATATGTACTTCCCATGGTAAGACACATCACTTCCATATGTACTTCCCACGGTAAGACGCATCACTTCTATATGTACTTCCCACGGTAAGACACATCACTTCCATATGTACTTCCCACGGTAAGACACATCACTTCCATATGTACTTCCCATGGTAAGACACATCACTTCCATATGTACTTCCCATGGTAAGACACATCACTTCCATATGTACTTCCCACAGTAAGACACATCACTTCTATATGTACTTCCCATGGTAAGACACATCACTTCCATATGTACTTCCCACGGTAAGACACATCACTTCCATATGTACTTCCCACGGTAAGACAAAACTACCCACTAGTTACCTGGTATTATTCCACTTGTTATTCTCTTACTATTCATGAACTCTCCAGCTTTTCTGACTCCTGATCATAACAAAACTTTTGATAAAATACATTGCTGTCACAGTGAATTTATCTACAATGCATTAGACCTCATTAATGTACCAATGTTTATCTTGAATTTCTATTGCATTTTCTGTTTGAATTATGATAATTGTACTCTGTTGTAATATTCACTGCAGTCCTGGCTGCACCTGCAATTGGTCATACTTCATCCGTGCCCTAACCTGGATAAACAGATAAATTGGTCCATCCCAGTTCCCCCTTAATGAGTCCATTCATTCCTCAGGGTAGGACTCACGGGCCCTTTCATTATCTGTGGTGAGACATATGTCCAATATGATCAGGAACTGACAGACATTTTGCTGGAGATTGAATTGTTTAGAGCACATGGTACAATCCTCACAGCTGCCTATATACATCTTAAAACAAGCAATGAGCATACAATATACTGTTGATAGCTTCATGAGTGATGCAGGTAACACTCTTCCTCCTCAACTTCAGCCCTTCAGTATGATATGTCTGCAGAATTGGTTTGACCATTGACTGTGTCTGGCTACGTGCATGTGTAACACCCTCCCCAGGACAGCAAGCTGCACCTCCTCCTTCTCCACCACTAAAGCTCTACTGGGTGCCTGAATCTGTATTTCAACTTGGGTTACTTGGGACCATTTCAGGCTTTATCTCTCTACACTGGCAGTGCTGCCTCATTTCATATGTCTCCTTATGTTTATAGCACTTACATCGCCTTCCTGTTATTCTTTAATGGTGCTTTATGTGCCGACATGACTGTGTCTACCTATGTTTGTAGCACTAGCATCACCTTCCTGATATCCTTTAATGGTGCTTTGTTTGTTGATGTGACTTTGTCTCCCTGTGTTTGTAGCACTTACATCCCCTTCCTGATATCATTTAATGGTGCTTTGTTTGTGTGTTGATGTGACACTGTCTACCTATGTTTGTAACACTTACATCCCCTTCCTTTTATCCTTTAATGGTGCTTTGTTTGTGTGTTGATGTGACTTTGTCTCCCTGTGTTTGTAGCACTTACATTGCCTTCCTTTTATCCTTTAATGGTGCTTTGTTTGTGTGTTGATGTGACTTTGTCCCCCTATGTTTGTAACACTTACATCCCACTCCTGATATCCTTTAATGGTGCTTTGCTTGTGTGTTGATGTGACACTGTCTACCTGTGTTTGTAATACTTACATCCCCTTCCTTTTATCCTTTAATGGTGCTTTGTTTGTGTGTTGATGTGACTTTGTCTCCCTGTGTTTGTAACACTTACATCACCTTCCTGATATCATTTAATGATGCTTTGTTTGTGTGTTGATGTGACTTTGTCTACCTGTGTTTGTAGCACTTACATTGCCTTCCTTTTATCCTTTAATGGTGCTTTGTTTGTTGATGTGACTTTGTCTCCCTGTGTATGTAACACTTACATCCCCTTCCTGATATCCATTAATGGTGCTTTGTTTGTGTGTTGATGTGACTTTGTCTCCCTGTGTTTGTAGCACTTACATCCCCTTCCTGATATCATTTAATGGTGCTTTGTTTGTGTGTTGATGTGACACTGTCTACCTGTGTTTGTAGCACTTACATCCCCTTCCTTTTATCTTTAATGGTGCTTTGTTTGTGTGTTGATGTGACTTTGTCTCCCTATGTTTGTACCACTTACATCCCCTTCCTTTTATCCTTTAATGGTGCTTTGTCTGTGTGTTGATGTGACTTTGTCTCCCTGTGTTTGTAGCACTTACATCCCCTTCTTGATATCATTTAATGGTGCTTTGTTTGTGTGCTGATATGACACTGTCTACCTGTGTTTGTAGCACTTACATTGCCTTCCTTCTATCCTTTAATGGTGCGTTGTTTGTGTGTTGATGTGACTTCGTCTCCCTATGTTTGTAACACTTACATCCCCTTCCTTTTATCCTTTAATGGTGCTTTGTTTGTGTGTTGATGTGACTTCGTCTCCCTGTGTTTGTAACACTTACATCACCTTCCTGATATCATTTAATGGTGCTTTGTTTGTGTGTTGATGTGGCACTGTCTACCTGTGTTTGTAGCACTTACATTGCCTTCCTTTTATCCTTTAATGGTGCTTTGTCTGTGTGTTGATGTGACTTTGTCTCCCTGTGTTTGTAACACTTACATCACCTTCCTGATATCCTTTAATGGTGCTTTGTTTGTGTGTTGATGTGACTTCGTCTCCCTGTGTTTGTAACACTTACATCCCACTCCTGATATCCTTTAATGGTGCTTTGTTTGTGTGTTGATGTGACTTCGTCTCCCTATGTTTGTAACACTTACATCCCCTTCCTTTTATCCTTTAATGGTGCTTTGTCTGTGTGTTGATGTGACTTTGTTTCCCTGTGTTTGTAACACTTACATCCCCTTCCTGATATAATTTAATGGTGCTTTGTTTGTGTGTTGATGTGACACTGTCTACCTGTGTTTGTAGCACTTACATCCCCTTCCTTTTATCTTTAATGGTGCTTTGTTTGTGTGTTGATGTGACTTTGTCTCCCTATGTTTGTACCACTTACATCCCCTTCCTTTTATCCTTTAATGGTGCTTTGTCTGTGTGTTGATGTGACTTTGTCTCCCTGTGTTTGTAGCACTTACATCCCCTTCTTGATATCATTTAATGGTGCTTTGTTTGTGTGCTGATGTGACACTGTCTACCTGTGTTTGTAGCACTTACATTGCCTTCCTTTTATCCTTTAATGGTGCTTTGTTTGTGTGTTGATGTGACTTCGTCTCCCTATGTTTGTAACACTTACATCCCACTCCTGATATCCTTTAATGGTGCTTTGTTTGTGTGTTGATGTGACTTCGTCTCCCTATGTTTGTAACACTTACATCCCACTCCTGATATCCTTTAATGGTGCTTTGTTTGTGTGTTGATGTGACTTCGTCTCCCTATGTTTGTAACACTTACATCCCCTTCCTTTTATCCTTTAATGGTGCTTTGTCTGTGTGTTGATGTGACTTTGTTTCCCTGTGTTTGTAACACTTACATCCCCTTCCTGATATAATTTAATGGTGCTTTGTTTGTGTGTTGATGTGACACTGTCTACCTGTGTTTGTAGCACTTACATTGCCTTCCTTTTATCCTTTAATGGTGATTTGTTTGTTGATGTGACTTTGTCTCCCTGTGTTTGTAACACTTACATCCCCTTCCTGATATCATTTAATGGTGCTTTGTTTGTGTGTTGATGTGACTGTGTCTACCTGTGTTTGTAGCACTTACATTGCCTTCCTTTTATCCTTTAATGGTGCTTTGTCTGTGTGTTGATGTGACTTTGTCTCCCTGTGTTTGTAACACTTACATCCCCTTCCTTTTATCCTTTAATGGTGCTTTGTTTGTGTGTTGATGTGACTTTGTCTCCCTGTGTTTGTAACACTTACATCACCTTCCTGATATCATTTAATGATGCTTTGTTTGTGTGTTGATGTGACTTTGTCTACCTGTGTTTGTAGCACTTACATTGCCTTCCTTTTATCCTTTAATGGTGCTTTGTTTGTGTGTTGATGTGACTTCGTCTCCCTATGTTTGTAACACTTACATCCCCTTCCTGATATCCATTAATGGTGCTTTGTTTGTGTGTTGATGTGACTTTGTCTCCCTGTGTTTGTAGCACTTACATCCCCTTCCTGATATCATTTAATGGTGCTTTGTTTGTGTGTTGATGTGACACTGTCTACCTGTGTTTGTAGCACTTACATCCCCTTCCTTTTATCCTTTAATGGTGCTTTGTTTGTGTGTTGATGTGACTTTGTCTCCCTATGTTTGTAGCACTTACATCCCCTTCCTTTTATCCTTTAATGGTGCTTTGTCTGTGTGTTGATGTGACTTTGTCTCCCTGTGTTTGTAGCACTTACATCACCTTCCTGATATCATTTAATGGTGCTTTGTTTGTGTGTTGATGTGACACTGTCTACCTGTGTTTGTAGCACTTACATTGCCTTCCTTTTATCCTTTAATGGTGCTTTGTTTGTGTGTTGATGTGACTTCGTCTCCCTATGTTTGTAACACTTACATCCCCTTCCTTTTATCCTTTAATGGTGCTTTGTCTGTGTGTTGATGTGACTTTGTCTCCCTGTGTTTGTAACACTTACATCACCTTCCTGATATCATTTAATGGTGCTTTGTTTGTGTGTTGATGTGACACTGTCTACCTGTGTTTGTAGCACTTACATTGCCTTCCTTTTATCCTTTAATGGTGCTTTGTCTGTGTGTTGATGTGACTTTGTCTCCCTGTGTTTGTAACACTTACATCACCTTCCTGATATCATTTAATGGTGCTTTGTTTGTGTGTTGATGTGACACTGTCTACCTGTGTTTGTAACACTTACATCCCCTTCCTGATATCCATTAATGGTGCTTTGTTTGTGTGTTGATGTGACACTGTCTACCTGTGTTTGTAACACTTACATCCCCTTCCTTTTATCCTTTAATGGTGCTTTGTCTGTGTGTTGATGTGACTTTGTTTCCCTGTGTTTGTAACACTTACATCCCCTTCCTGATATAATTTAATGGTGCTTTGTTTGTGTGTTGATGTGACACTGTCTACCTGTGTTTGTAGCACTTACATCCCCTTCCTTTTATCTTTAATGGTGCTTTGTTTGTGTGTTGATGTGACTTTGTCTCCCTATGTTTGTAGCACTTACATCCCCTTCCTTTTATCCTTTAATGGTGCTTTGTCTGTGTGTTGATGTGACTTTGTCTCCCTGTGTTTGTAACACTTACATCCCCTTCCTGATATCATTTAATGGTGCTTTGTTTGTGTGTTGATGTGACACTGTCTACCTGTGTTTGTAGCACTTACATTGCCTTCCTTTTATCCTTTAATGGTGCTTTGTTTGTGTGTTGATGTGACTTTGTCTCCCTGTGTTTGTAACACTTACATCCCACTCCTGATATCCTTTAATGGTGCTTTGTTTGTGTGTTGATGTGACACTGTCTCCTATGTTTGTAACACTTACATCCCCTTCCTGATATCCTTTAATGGTGCTTTGTTTGTGTGTTGATGTGACTTTGTCTCCCTATGTTTGTAACACTTACATCCCTTCCTTTTATCCTTTAATGGTGCTTTGTCTGTGTGTTGATGTGACTTTGTTTCCTGTGTTTGTAACACTTACATCCCCTTCCTGATATAATTTAATGGTGCTTTGTTTGTGTGTTGATGTGACACTGTCTACCTGTGTTTGTAGCACTTACATTGCCTTCCTTTTATCCTTTAATGGTGATTTGTTTGTTGATGTGACTTTGTCTCCCTGTGTTTGTAACACTTACATCCCCTTCCTGATATCATTTAATGGTGCTTTGTTTGTGTGTTGATGTGACTGTGTCTACCTGTGTTTGTAGCACTTACATTGCCTTCCTTTTATCCTTTAATGGTGCTTTGTCTGTGTGTTGATGTGACTTTGTCTCCCTGTGTTTGTAACACTTACATCACCTTCCTGATATCATTTAATGGTGCTTTGTTTGTGTGTTGATGTGACTGTGTCTACCTGTGTTTGTAGCACTTACATTGCCTTCCTTTTATCCTTTAATGGTGATTTGTTTGTTGATGTGACTTTGTCTCCCTGTGTTTGTAACACTTACATCCCCTTCCTGATATCATTTAATGGTGCTTTGTTTGTGTGTTGATGTGACTTCGTCTCCCTATGTTTGTAACACTTACATTACCTTCCTGATATCATTTAATGGTGCTTTGTTTGTGTGTTGATGTGAGTTTGTCTATCTGTGTTTGTAGCACTTACATTGCCTTCCTTTTATCCTTTAATGGTGCTTTGTCTGTGTGTTGATGTGACTTTGTCTCCCTGTGTTTGTAACACTTACATCCCCTTCCTGATATCCATTAATGGTGCTTTGTTTGTGTGTTGATGTGACTTTGTCTCCCTATGTTTGTAGCACTTACATGCCCTTCCTTTTATCCTTTAACGGTGCTTTGTCTGTTTGTTGATGTGACTTTGTCTCCCTGTGTTTGTAACACTTACATCCCCTTCCTGATATCATTTAATGGTGCTTTGTTTCTGTGTTGATGTGACACTGTCTACCTGTGTTTGTAGCACTTACATTGCCTTCCTTTTGTCCTTTAATGGTGCTTTGTTTGTGTGTTGATGTGACTTCGTCTCCCTATGTTTGTAACACTTACATCCCACTCCTGATATCCTTTAATGGTGCTTTGTTTGTGTGTTGATGTGACTTCGTCTCCCTATGTTTGTAACACTTACATCCCCTTCCTTTTATCCTTTAATGGTGCTTTGTTTGTGTGTTGATGTGACTTTGTCTCCCTGTGTTTGTAGCACTTACATCCCACTCCTGATATCCTTTAATGGTGCTTTGCTTTGTGTGTTGATGTGACTTTGTCTCCCTATGTTTGTAACACTTACATCCCCTTCCTTTTATCCTTTAATGGTGCTTTGTCTGTGTGTTGATGTGACTTTGTCTCCCTGTGTTTGTAGCACTTACATCCCCTTCCTGATATCATTTAATGATGCTTTGTTTGTGTGTTGATGTGACACTGTCTACCTGTGTTTGTAGCACTTACATCTCCTTCCTTTTATCCTTTAATGGTGCTTTGTTTGTGTGTTGATGTGACTTCGTCTCTCTATGTTTGTAACACTTACATCACCTTCCTGATATCATTTAATGACGCTTTGTTTGTGTGTTGATGTGACACTGTCTACCTGTGTTTGTAGCCCTTACATTGCCTTCCTTTTATCCTTTAATGGTGCTTTGTTTGTTGTTGATGTGACTTCGTCTCTCTATGTTTGTAACACTTACATCCCACTCCTGATATCCTTTAATGGTGCTTTGTCTGTGTGTTGATGTGACTTTGTCTCCCTATGTTTGTAACACTTACATCCCACTCCTGATATCCTTTAATGGTGCTTTGTTTGTGTGTTGATGTGACTTCATCTCCCTATGTTTGTAACACTTACATCCCACTCCTGATATCCTTTAATGGTGCTTTGTTTGTGTGTTGATGTGACTTTGTCTCCCTATGTTTGCAACACTTACATCCCCCTCCTGATATCATTTAATGATGCTTTGTTTGTGTGTTGATGTGACACTGTCTACCTGTGTTTGTAGCACTTACATTGCCTTCCTTTTATCCTTTAATGGTGCTTTGTTTGTGTGTTGATGTGACTTTGTCTCCCTATGTTTGTAACACTTACATCCCACTCCTGATATCCTTTAATGGTGCTTTGTTTGTGTGTTGATGTGACTTCGTCTCCCTATGTTTGTAACACTTACATCCCCTTCCTTTTATCCTTTAATGGTGCTTTGTCTGTGTGTTGATGTGACTTTGTCTCCCTGTGTTTGTAGCACTTACATCCCCTTCCTGATATCATTTAATGATGCTTTGTTTGTGTGTTGATGTGACACTGTCTACCTGTGTTTGTAGCACTTACATCCCCTTCCTTTTATCCTTTAATGGTGCTTTGTTTGTGTGTTGATGTGACTTCGTCTCCCTATGTTTGTAGCACTTACATCCCCTTCCTTTTATCCTTTAATGGTGCGTTGTCTGTGTGTTGATGTGACTTTGTCTCCCTGTGTTTGTAACACTTACATCACCTTCCTGATATCATTTAATGGTGCTTTGTTTGTGTGTTGATGTGACACTGTCTACCTGTGTTTGTAGCACTTACATTGCCTTCCTTTTATCCTTTAATGGTGCTTTGTTTGTTGATGTGACTTTGTCTCCCTGTGTTTGTAACACTTACAACCCCTTCCTGATATCATTTAATGGTGCTTTGTTTGTGTGTTGATGTGACACTGTCTTTCTGTGTTTGTAGCACTTGCATTGCCTTCCTTTTATCCTTTAATGGTGCTTTGTTTGTTGTTGATGTGACTTCGTCTCTCTATGTTTGTAACACTTACATCCCACTCCTGATATCCTTTAATGGTGCTTTGTTTGTGTGTTGATGTGACTTCGTCTCCCTATGTTTGTAACACTTACATCCCCTTCCTTTTATCATATAATGGTGCTTTGTTTGTGTGTTGATGTGACACTGTCTACCTGTGTTAGTAGCACTTACATTGCCTTCCTTTTATCCTTTAATGGTGCTTTGTCTGTGTGTTGATGTGACTTTGTCTCCCTGTGTTTGTAACACTTACATCACCTTCCTGATATCATTTAATGGTGCTTTGTTTGTGTGTTGATGTGGCACTGTCTACCTATGTTAGTACCACTTACATTGCCTTCCTTTTATCCTTTAATGGTGCTTTTTCTGTGTGTTGATGTGACTTTGTCTCCCTGTGTTTGTAACACTTACATCACCTTCCTGATATCATTTAATGGTGCTTTGTCTGTGTGTTGATGTGACTTTGTCTCCCTGTGTTTGTAACACTTACATCCCCTTCCTGATATCCATTAATGGTGCTTTGTTTGTGTGTTGATGTGACTTTGTCTACCTGTGTTTGTAGCACTTACATTGCCTTCCTTTTATCCTTTAATGGTGCTTTGTTTGTTGATGTGACTTTGTCTCCCTGTGTTTGTAGCACTTACATCCCCTTCCTGATATCATTTAATGATGCTTTGTTTGTGTGTTGATGTGACTTTGTCTACCTATGTTAGTAGCACTTACATTGCCTTCCTTTTATCCTTTAATGGTGCTTTTTCTGTGTGTTGATGTGACTTTGTCTCCCTGTGTTTGTAACACTTACATCCCCTTCCTGATATCATTTAATGGTGCTTTGTTTGTGTGTTGATGTGGCACTGTCTACCTGTGTTTGTAGCACTTACATTGCCTTCCTTTTATCCTTTAATGGTGCTTTGTCTGTGTGTTGATGTGACTTTGTCTCCCTGTGTTTGTAACACTTACATCACCTTCCTGATATCATTTAATGGTGCTTTGTTTGTGTGTTGATGTGACTTTGTCTACCTGTGTTTGTAGCACTTACATTGCCTTCCTTTTATCCTTTAATGGTGCTTTGTCTGTGTGTTGATGTGACTTTGTCTCCCTGTGTTTGTAACACTTACATCCCCTTCCTTTTATCCATTAATGGTGCTTTGTTTGTGTGTTGACGTGACTTCATCTCCCTATGTTTGTAACACTTACATCCCACTCCTGATATCCTTTAATGGTGCTTTGTTTGTGTGTTGATGTGACTTCGTCTCCCTATGTTTGTAACACTTACATCCCCTTCCTTTTATCCTTTAATGGTGCTTTGTTTGTTGTTGATGTGACTTCGTCTCTCTATGTTTGTAACACTTACATCCCACTCCTGATATCCTTTAATGGTGCTTTGTTTGTGTGTTGATGTGACTTCGTCTCCCTATGTTTGTAACACTTACATCCCCTTCCTTTTATCATATAATGGTGCTTTGTTTGTGTGTTGATGTGACACTGTCTACCTGTGTTAGTAGCACTTACATTGCCTTCCTTTTATCCTTTAATGGTGCTTTGTCTGTGTGTTGATGTGACTTTGTCTCCCTGTGTTTGTAACACTTACATCACCTTCCTGATATCATTTAATGGTGCTTTGTCTGTGTGTTGATGTGACTTTGTCTCCCTGTGTTTGTAACACTTACATCCCCTTCCTGATATCCATTAATGGTGCTTTGTTTGTGTGTTGATGTGACTTTGTCTACCTGTGTTTGTAGCACTTACATTGCCTTCCTTTTATCCTTTAATGGTGCTTTGTTTGTTGATGTGACTTTGTCTCCCTGTGTTTGTAGCACTTACATCCCCTTCCTGATATCATTTAATGATGCTTTGTTTGTGTGTTGATGTGACTTTGTCTACCTGTGTTTGTAGCACTTACATTGCCTTCCTTTTATCCTTTAATGGTGCTTTGTCTGTGTGTTGATGTGACTTTGTCTCCCTGTGTTTGTAACACTTACATCCCCTTCCTGATATCATTTAATGGTGCTTTGTTTGTGTGTTGATGTGGCACTGTCTACCTGTGTTTGTAGCACTTACATTGCCTTCCTTTTATCCTTTAATGGTGCTTTGTCTGTGTGTTGATGTGACTTTGCCTCCCTGTGTTTGTAACACTTACATCCCCTTCCTTTTATCCATTAATGGTGCTTTGTTTGTGTGTTGACGTGACTTCATCTCCCTATGTTTGTAACACTTGCATCACTTTCCTGATATCATTTAATGATGCTTTGTTTGTGTGTTGATGTGACACTGTCTACCTGTGTTTGTAGCCCTTACATTGCCTTCCTTTTATCCTTTAATGGTGCGTTGTTTGTGTGTTGATGTGACTTCGTCTCCCTATGTTTGTAACACTTACATCCCACTCCTGATATCCTTTAAGGGTGCTTTGTTTGTGTGTTGATGTGACTTCGTCTCCCTATGTTTGTAACACTTACATCCCCTTCCTTTTATCCTTTAATGGTGCTTTGTCTGTGTGTTGATGTGACTTTGTTTCCCTGTGTTTGTAACACTTACATCCCCTTCCTGATATCATTTAAAGGTGCTTTGTTTGTGTGTTAATGTGACACTGTCTACCTGTGTTTGTAGCACTTACATTGCCTTCCTTTTATCCTTTAATGGTGCTTTGTGTGTTGATGTGACTTCGTCTCCCTATGTTTGTAACACTTATATCCCCTTCCTTATATCCTTTAATGGTGCTTTGTTTGAGTGTTGATGTGACTTCGTCTCCCTATGTTTGTAACACTTACATCCCCTTCCTTTTATCCTTTAATGGTGCTTTGTTTGTGTGTTGATGTGACTTTGTTTCCCTATGTTTGTAACACTTACATCCCCTTCCTTTTATCCTTTAATGGTGCTTTGCTTGAGTGTTGATGTGACTTCGTCTCCCTATGTTTGTAACACTTACATCCCCTTCCTTTTATCCTTTAATGGTGCTTTGTCTGTGTGTTGATGTGACTTTGTCTCCCTGTGTTTCTAACACTTACATACCCTTCCTGATATCATTTAATGGTGCTTTGTTTGTGTGTTGATGTGACACTGTCTACCTGTGTTTGTAGCTCTTACATCCCCTTCCTTTTATCCTTTAATGGTGCTTTGTTTGTGTCTTGATGTGACTTTGTCTCCCTATGTTTGTAGCACTTACATCCCCTTCCTTTTATCCTTTAATGGTGCTTTGTCTGTGTGTTGATGTGACTTTGTCTCCCTGTGTTTGTAACACTTACATCCCCTTCCTGATATCATTTAATGGTGCTTTGTTTGTGTGTTGATGTGACACTGTCTACCTGTGTTTGTAGCTCTTACATCCCCTTCCTTTTATCCTTTAATGGTGCTTTGTTTGTGTCTTGATGTGACTTTGTCTCCCTATGTTTGTAGCACTTACATCCCCTTCCTTTTATCCTTTAATGGTGCTTTGTCTGTTTGTTGATGTGACTTTGTCTCCCTGTGTTTGTAACACTTACATCCCCTTCCTGATATCATTTAATGGTGCTTTGTTTGTGTGTTGATGTGACACTGTCTACCTGTGTTTGTAGCACTTACATTGCCTTCCTTTTATCCTTTAATGGTGCTTTGTCTGTGTGTTGATGTGACACTGTCTACCTATGTTAGTACCACTTACATTGCCTTCCTTTTATCCTTTAATGGTGCTTTGTCTGTTTGTTGATGTGACTTTGTCTCCCTATGTTTGTAACACTTGCATCACCTTCCTGATATCATTTAATGATGCTTTGTTTGTGTGTTGATGTGACACTGTCTACCTGTGTTTGTAGCACTTACATTGCCTTCCTTTTATCCTTTAATGGTGCTTTGTTTGTGTGTTGATGTGACTTCGTCTCCCTATGTTTGTAAAACGTATATCCCCTTCCTTTTATCCTTTAATGGTGCTTTGTCTGTGTGTTGACGTGACTTTGTCTCCCTGTGTTTGTAACACTTACATCCCCTTCCTGATATCATTTAATGGTGCTTTGTTTGTGTGTTGATGTGACACTGTCTACCTGTGTTTGTAGCACTTACATTGCCTTCCTTTTGTCCTTTAATGGTGCTTTGTTTGTGTGTTGATGTGACTTCGTCTCCCTATGTTTGTAACACTTACATCCCACTCCTGATATCCTTTAATGGTGCTTTGTTTGTGTGTTGATGTGACTTTGTCTCCCTATGTTTGTAACACTTACATCCCCTTCCTTTTATCCTTTAATGGTGCTTTGTGTGTTGACGTGACTTTGTCTCCCTGTGTTTGTAACACTTACATCCCCTTCCTTTTATCCTTTAATGGTGCTTTGTTTGTGTGTTGATGTGACTTCGTCTCCCTATGTTTGTAACACTTACATCACCTTCCTGATATCCATTAATGGTGCTTTGTTTGTGTGTTGATGTGACACTGTCTACCTATGTTAGTACCACTTACATTGCCTTCCTTTTATCCTTTAATGGTGCTTTGTCTGTGTGTTGATGTGACTTTGTCTCCCTGTGTTTGTAACACTTACATCCCCTTCCTTTTATCCTTTAATGGTGCTTTGTTTGTGTGTTGATGTGACACTGTCTACCTGTGTTTGTAGCACTTACATTGCCTTCCTTTTATCCTTTAATGGTGCTTTGTCTGTGTGTTGATGTGACTTTGTCTCCCTGTGTTTGTAACACTTACATCCCCTTCCTGATATCATATAATGGTGCTTTGTTTGTGTGTTGATATGACACTGTCTACCTGTGTTTGTAGCACTTACATTGCCTTCCTTTTATCCTTTAATGGTGCTTTGTTTGTGTGTTGATGTGACTTCATCTCCCTATGTTTGTAACACTTACATCACCTTCCTGATATCCATTAATGGTGCTTTGTTTGTGTGTTGATGTGACTTTGTCTACCTGTGTTTGTAGCACTTACATTGCCTTCCTTTTATCCTTTAATGGTGCTTTGTTTGTTGATGTGACTTTGTCTCCCTGTGTTTGTAGCACTTACATCCCCTTCCTGATATCATTTAATGGTGCTTTGTTTGTGTGTTGATGTGACTTTGTCTACCTATGTTAGTAGCACTTACATTGCCTTCCTTTTATCCTTTAATGGTGCTTTTTCTGTGTGTTGATGTGACTTCGTCTCCCTATGTTTGTAACACTTACATCCCCTTCCTGATATCATTTAATGGTGCTTTGTTTGTGTGTTGATGTGACACTGTCTACCTGTGTTTGTAGCACTTACATTGCCTTCCTTTTATCCTTTAATGGTGCTTTGTCTGTGTGTTGATGTGACTTTGTCTCCCTGTGTTTGTAACACTTACATCACCTTCCTGATATCATTTAATGGTGCTTTGTTTGTGTGTTGATGTGACACTGTCTACCTGTGTTTGTAGCACTTACATTGCCTTCCTTTTATCCTTTAATGGTGCTTTGTCTGTGTGTTGATGTGACTTTGTCTCCCTGTGTTTGTAACACTTACATCCCCTTCCTTTTATCCATTAATGGTACTTTGTTTGTGTGTTGACGTGACTTCGTCTCCCTATGTTTGTAACACTTACATCACCTTCCTGATATCATTTAATGGTGCTTTGTGTGTTGATGTGACACTGTCTACCTGTGTTTGTAGCACTTACATTGCCTTCCTGATATCCTTTAATGATGCTTTGTTTGTGTGTTGACGTGACTTTGTCTCCATGTGTTTGTAGCACTTACATCCCCTTCCTTTTATCCTTTAATGGTGCTTTGTCTGTGTGTTGATGTGACTTTGTCTCCCTGTGTTTGTAACACTTACATCCCCTTCCTGATATCATTTAATGGTGCTTTGTTTGTGTGTTGATGTGACACTGTCTACCTGTGTTTGTAGCACTTACATTGCCTTCCTTTTGTCCTTTAATGGTGCTTTGTTTGTGTGTTGATGTGACTTCGTCTCCCTATGTTTGTAACACTTACATCCCACTCCTGATATCCTTTAATGGTGCTTTGTTTGTGTGTTGATGTGACTTTGTCTCCCTATGTTTGTAACACTTACATCCCCTTCCTTTTATCCTTTAATGGTGCTTTGTGTGTTGACGTGACTTTGTCTCCCTGTGTTTGTAACACTTACATCCCCTTCCTTTTATCCTTTAATGGTGCTTTGTTTGTGTGTTGATGTGACTTCGTCTCCCTATGTTTGTAACACTTACATCACCTTCCTGATATCCATTAATGGTGCTTTGTTTGTGTGTTGATGTGACACTGTCTACCTATGTTAGTACCACTTACATTGCCTTCCTTTTATCCTTTAATGGTGCTTTGTCTGTGTGTTGATGTGACTTTGTCTCCCTGTGTTTGTAACACTTACATCCCCTTCCTTTTATCCTTTAATGGTGCTTTGTTTGTGTGTTGATGTGACACTGTCTACCTGTGTTTGTAGCACTTACATTGCCTTCCTTTTATCCTTTAATGGTGCTTTGTCTGTGTGTTGATGTGACTTTGTCTCCCTGTGTTTGTAACACTTACATCCCCTTCCTGATATCATATAATGGTGCTTTGTTTGTGTGTTGATGTGACACTGTCTACCTGTGTTTGTAGCACTTACATTGCCTTCCTTTTATCCTTTAATGGTGCTTTGTTTGTGTGTTGATGTGACTTCATCTCCCTATGTTTGTAACACTTACATCACCTTCCTGATATCCATTAATGGTGCTTTGTTTGTGTGTTGATGTGACTTTGTCTACCTGTGTTTGTAGCACTTACATTGCCTTCCTTTTATCCTTTAATGGTGCTTTGTTTGTTGATGTGACTTTGTCTCCCTGTGTTTGTAGCACTTACATCCCCTTCCTGATATCATTTAATGGTGCTTTGTTTGTGTGTTGATGTGACTTTGTCTACCTATGTTAGTAGCACTTACATTGCCTTCCTTTTATCCTTTAATGGTGCTTTTTCTCTGTGTTGATGTGACTTCGTCTCCCTATGTTTGTAACACTTACATCCCCTTCCTGATATCATTTAATGGTGCTTTGTTTGTGTGTTGATGTGACACTGTCTACCTGTGTTTGTAGCACTTACATTGCCTTCCTTTTATCCTTTAATGGTGCTTTGTCTGTGTGTTGATGTGACTTTGTCTCCCTGTGTTTGTAACACTTACATCACCTTCCTGATATCATTTAATGGTGCTTTGTTTGTGTGTTGATGTGACACTGTCTACCTGTGTTTGTAGCACTTACATTGCCTTCCTTTTATCCTTTAATGGTGCTTTGTCTGTGTGTTGATGTGACTTTGTCTCCCTGTGTTTGTAACACTTACATCCCCTTCCTTTTATCCATTAATGGTGCTTTGTTTGTGTGTTGACGTGACTTCATCTCCCTATGTTTGTAACACTTGCATCACCTTCCTGATATCATTTAATGATGCTTTGTTTGTGTGTTGATGTGACACTGCCTACCTGTGTTTGTAGCACTTACATTGCCTTCCTTCTATCCTTTAATGGTGCGTTGTTTGTGTGTTGATGTGACTTCGTCTCCCTATGTTTGTAACACTTACATCCCCTTCCTTTTATCCTTTAATGGTGCTTTGTCTGTGTGTTGATGTGACTTTGTCTCCCTGTGTTTGTAACACTTACATCCCCTTCCTGATATCATTTAATGGTGCTTTGTTTGTGTGTTGATGTGACACTGTCTACCTGTGTTTGTAGCACTTACATTGCCTTCCTTTTGTCCTTTAATGGTGCTTTGTTTGTGTGTTGATGTGACTTCATCTCCCTATGTTTGTAACACTTACATCCCACTCCTGATATCCTTTAATGGTGCTTTGCTTGTGTGTTGATGTGACTTTGTCTCCCTATGTTTGTAACACTTACATCCCCTTCCTTTTATCCTTTAATGGTGCTTTGTGTGTTGACGTGACTTTGTCTCCCTGTGTTTGTAACACATCCCCTTCCTTTTATCCTTTAATGGTGCTTTGTCTGTGTGTTGATGTGACTATGTTTCCCTGTGTTTGTACCACTTACATCCCCTTCCTTTTATCCTTTAATGGTGCTTTGTTTGTGTGTTGATGTGACTTTGTTTCCCTGTGTTTGTAACACTTACATCCCCTTCCTTTTATCCTTTAATGGTGCTTTGTTTGTGTGTTGATGTGACACTGTCTACCTGTGTTTGTAACACTTACATCCCCTTCCTTTTATCCTTTAATGGTGCTTTGTTTGTGTGTTGATGTGACTTCGTCTCCCTATGTTTGTAACACTTACATCACCTTCCTGATATCCATTAATGGTGCTTTGTTTGTGTGTTGATGTGACACTGTCTACCTATGTTAGTACCACTTACATTGCCTTCCTTTTATCCTTTAATGGTGCTTTGTCTGTGTGTTGATGTGACTTTGTTTCCCTGTGTTTGTAACACTTACATCCCCTTCCTTTTATCCTTTAATGGTGCTTTGTTTGTGTGTTGATGTGACACTGTCTACCTGTGTTTGTAGCACTTACATTGCCTTCCTTTTATCCTTTAATGGTGCTTTGTCTGTGTGTTGATGTGACTTTGTCTCCCTGTGTTTGTAGCACTTACATCCATTTCCTTTTATCTTTAATGGTGCTTTGTTTGTGTGTTGATGTGACTTCGTCTCCCTATGTTTGTAACACTTACATCCCCTTCCTTTTATCCTTTAATGGTGCTTTGTCTGTGTGTTGATCTGACTTTGTTTCCCTGTGTTTGTAACACTTACATCCCCTTCCTGATATCATTTCATGGTGCTTTGTTTGTGTGTTGATGTGACACTGTCTACCTATGTTAGTAGCACTTACATTGCCTTCCTTTTATCCTTTAATGGTGCTTTGTCTGTGTGTTGATGTGACTTTGTCTCCCTGTGTTTGTACCACTTACATTCCCTTCCTGATATCATATAATGGTGCTTTGTTTGTGTGTTGATGTGACACTGTTTACCTGTGTTTGTAGCACTTACATTGCCTTCCTTTTATCCTTTAATGGTGCTTTGTTTGTGTGTTGATGTGACTTTGTCTCCCTATGTTTGTAACACTTACATCACCTTCCTGATATCCATTAATGGTGCTTTGTTTGTGTGTTGATGTGACTTTGTCTACCTGTGTTTGTAGCACTTACATTGCCTTCCTTTTATCCTTTAATGGTGCTTTGTTTGTTGATGTGACTTTGTCTCCCTGTGTGTGTAGCACTTACATCCCCTTCCTGATATCATTTAATGGTGCTTTGTTTGTGTGTTGATGTGACTTTGTCTACCTATGTTAGTAGCACTTACATTGCCTTCCTTTTATCCTTTAATGGTGCTTTTTCTGTGTGTTGATGTGACTTTGTCTCCCTGTGTTTGTAACACTTACATCCCCTTCCTGATATCATTTAATGGTGCTTTGTTTGTGTGTTGATGTGGCACTGTCTACCTGTGTTTGTAGCACTTACATTGCCTTCCTTTTATCCTTTAATGGTGCTTTGTCTGTGTGTTGATGTGACTTTGTCTCCCTGTGTTTGTAACACTTACATCACCTTCCTGATATCATTTAATGGTGCTTTGTTTGTGTGTTGATGTGACACTGTCTACCTGTGTTTGTAGCACTTACATTGCCTTCCTTTTATCCTTTAATGGTGCTTTGTCTGTGTGTTGATGTGACTTTGTCTCCCTGTGTTTGTAACACTTACATCCCCTTCCTTTTATCCATTAATGGTGCTTTGTTTGTGTGTTGACGTGACTTCATCTCCCTATGTTTGTAACACTTGCATCACCTTCCTGATATCATTTAATGATGCTTTGTTTGTGTGTTGATGTGACACTGTCTACCTGTGTTTGTAGCACTTACATTGCCTTCCTTTTATCCTTTAATGGTGCGTTGTTTGTGTGTTGATGTGACTTCGTCTCCCTATGTTTGTAACACTTACATCCCCTTCCTTTTATCCTTTAATGGTGCTTTGTCTGTGTGTTGATGTGACTTTGTCTCCCTGTGTTTGTAACACTTACATCCCCTTCCTGATATCATTTAATGGTGCTTTGTTTGTGTGTTGATGTGACACTGTCTACCTGTGTTTGTAGCACTTACATTGCCTTCCTTTTATCCTTTAATGGTGCTTTGTTTGTGTGTTGATGTGACTTCATCTCCCTATGTTTGTAACACTTACATCCCACTCCTGATATCCTTTAATGGTGCTTTGTTTGTGTGTTGATGTGACTTTGTCTCCCTATGTTTGTAACACTTACATCACCTTCCTTTTATCCTTTAATGGTGCTTTGTGTGTTGACGTGACTTTGTCTCCCTGTGTTTGTAACACATCCCCTTCCTTTTATCCTTTAATGGTGCTTTGTCTGTGTGTTGATGTGACTTTGTCTACCTATGTTAGTAGCACTTACATCCCCTTCCTTTTATCCTTTAATGGTGCTTTGTCTGTGTGTTGATGTGACTTTGTTTCCCTGTGTTTGTAACACTTACATCCCCTTCCTTTTATCCTTTAATGGTGCTTTGTTTGTGTGTTGATGTGACACTGTCTACCTGTGTTTGTAACACTTACATCCCCTTCCTTTTATCCTTTAATGGTGCTTTGTTTGTGTGTTGATGTGACTTCGTCTCCCTATGTTTGTAACACTTACATCACCTTCCTGATATCCTTTAATGGTGCTTTGTTTGTGTGTTGATGTAACACTGTCTACCTATGTTAGTACCACTTACATCCCCTTCCTTTTATCCTTTAATGGTGCTTTGTCTGTGTGTTGATGTGACTTTGTTTCCCTGTGTTTGTAACACTTACATCCCCTTCCTTTTATCCTTTAATTGTGCTTTGTTTGTGTGTTGATGTGACACTGTCTACCTGTGTTTGTAGCACTTACATTGTTTTCATTTTATCCTTTAATGGTGCTTTGTCTGTGTGTTGATGTGACTTTGTCTCCCTGTGTTTGTAGCACTTACATCCATTTCCTTTTATCTTTAATGGTGCTTTGTTTGTGTGTTGATGTGACTTCGTCTCCCTATGTTTGTAACACTTACATCCCCTTCCTTTTATCCTTTAATGGTGCTTTGTCTGTGTGTTGATGTGACTTTGTCTCCCTGTGTTTGTAACACTTACATCCCCTTCCTGATATCATTTAATGGTGCTTTGTTTGTGTGTTGATGTGACTTTGTCTACCTATGTTTGTAGCACTTACATTGCCTTCCTTTTATCCTTTAATGGTGCTTTGTCTGTGTGTTGATGTGACTTTGTCTCCCTGTGTTTGTAACACTTACATCCCCTTCCTGATATCATTTAATGGTGCTTTGTTTGTGTGTTGATGTGACACTGTCTACCTGTGTTTGTAGCACTTACATTGCCTTCCTTTTATCCTTTAATGGTGCTTTGTTTGTGTGTTGATGTGACTTTGTCTCCCTATGTTTGTAACACTTACATCACCTTCCTGATATCCATTAATGGTGCTTTGTTTGTGTGTTGATGTGACTTTGTCTACCTGTGTTTGTAGCACTTACATTGCCTTCCTTTTATCCTTTAATGGTGCTTTGTTTGTTGATGTGACTTTGTCTCCCTCTGTTTGTAGCACTTACATCCCCTTCCTGATATCATTTAATGATGCTTTGTTTGTGTGTTGATGTGACTTTGTCTACCTGTGTTTGTAGCACTTACATTGCCTTCCTTTTATCCTTTAATGGTGCTTTGTCTGTGTGTTGATGTGACTTTGTCTCCCTGTGTTTGTAACACTTACATCCCCTTCCTGATATCATTTAATGGTGCTTTGTTTGTGTGTTGATGTGGCACTGTCTACCTGTGTTTGTAGCACTTACATTGCCTTCCTTTTATCCTTTAATGGTGCTTTGTCTGTGTGTTGATGTGACTTTGTCTCCTGTGTTTGTAACACTTACATCCCCTTCCTGATATCATTTAATGGTGCTTTGTTTGTGTGTTGATGTGACACTGTCTACCTGTGTTTGTAGCACTTACATTGCCTTCCTTTTATCCTTTAATGGTGCTTTGTCTGTGTGTTGATGTGACTTTGTCTCCCTGTGTTTGTAACACTTACATCCCCTTCCTTTTATCCATTAATGGTGCTTTGTTTGTGTGTTGATGTGACTTCTTCTCCCTGTGTTTGTAACACTTGCATCACCTTCCTGATATCATTTAATGATGCTTTGTTTGTGTGTTGATGTGACACTGTCTACCTGTGTTTGTAGCACTTACATTGCCTTCCTTTTGTCCTTTAATGGTGCTTTGTTTGTGTGTTGATGTGACTTCGTCTCCCTATGTTTGTAACACTTACATCCCCTTCCTGATATCATTTAATGGTGCTTTGTCTGTGTGTTGATGTGACTTCGTCTCCCTATGTTTGTAACACTTACATCCCACTCCTGATATCCTTTAATGGTGCTTTGTTTGTGTGTTGATGTGACTTTGTCTCCCTATGTTTGTAACACTTACATCCCCTTCCTTTTATCCTTTAATGGTGCTTTGTGTGTTGACGTGACTTTGTCTCCCTGTGTTTGTAACACTTACATCCCCTTCCTTTTATCCTTTAATGGTGCTTTGTTTGTGTGTTGATGTGACTTTGTCTCCCTATGTTTGTAACACTTACATCACCTTCCTGATATCCATTAATGGTGCTTTGTTTGTGTGTTGATGTGACACTGTCTACCTGTGTTTGTAACACTTACATCCCCTTCCTTTTATCCTTTAATGGTGCTTTGTTTGTGTGTTGATGTGACTTTGTTTCCCTGTGTTTGTAACACTTACATCCCCTTCCTTTTATCCTTTAATGGTGCTTTGTTTGTGTGTTGATGTGACACTGTCTACCTGTGTTTGTAGCACTTACATTGCCTTCCTTTTATCCTTTAATGGTGCTTTGTCTGTGTGTTGATGTGACTTTGTCTCCTGTGTTTGTAACACTTACATCCCCTTCCTGATATCATTTAATGGTGCTTTGTTTGTGTGTTGATGTGACACTGTCTACCTGTGTTTGTAGCACTTACATTGCCTTCCTTTTATCCTTTAATGGTGCTTTGTTTGTGTGTTGATGTGACTTCATCTCCCTATGTTTGTAACACTTACATCACCTTCCTGATATCCTTTAATGGTGCTTTGTCTGTGTGTTGATGTGACTTTGTCTCCCTGTGTTTGTAGCACTTACATTGCCTTCCTTTTATCCTTTAATGGTGCTTTGTGTGTTGACGTGACTTTGTCTCCCTGTGTTTGTAACACTTACATCCCCTTCCTGATATCATTTAATGGTGCTTTGTTTGTGTGTTGATGTGACTTTGTCTACCTGTGTTTGTAGCACTTACATTGCCTTCCTTTTATCCTTTAATGGTGCTTTGTCTGTGTGTTGATGTGACTTTGTCTCCCTATGTTTGTAGCACTTACATCCCCTTCCTGATATCATTTAATGGTGCTTTGTTTGTGTGTTGATGTGACACTGTCTACCTGTGTTTGTAGCACTTACATTGCCTTCCTTTTATCCTTTAATGGTGCTTTGTCTGTGTGTTGATGTGACTTTGTCTCCCTGTGTTTGTAACACTTACATCCCCTTCCTGATATCATTTAATGGTGCTTTGTTTGTGTGTTGATGTGACACTGTCTACCTGTGTTTGTAGCACTTACATTGCCTTCCTTTTATCCTTTAATGGTGCTTTGTCTGTGTGTTGATGTGACTTTGTCTCCCTGTGTTTGTAACACTTACATCCCCTTCCTTTTATCCTTTAATGGTGCTTTGTTTGTGTGTTGATGTGACTTCGTCTCCCTATGTTTGTAACACTTACATCACCTTCCTGATATCATTTAATGGTGCTTTGTTTGTGTGTTGATGTGACACTGTCTACCTGTGTTTGTAGCACTTACATTGCCTTCCTTTTATCCTTTAATGGTGCTTTGTTTGTGTGTTGATGTGACTTCATCTCCCTATGTTTGTAACACTTACATCCCACTCCTGATATCCTTTAATGGTGCTTTGTTTGTGTGTTGATGTGACTTCGTCTCATTATGTTTGTAAAACTTACATCCCCTTCCTTTTATCCTTTAATGGTGCTTTGTCTGTGTGTTGATGTGACTTTGTCTCCCTGTGTTTGTAACACTTACATCCCCTTCCTGATATCCATTAATGGTGCTTTGTTTGTGTGTTGATGTGACACTGTCTACCTGTGTTTGTAGCACTTACATTGCCTTCCTTTTATCCTTTAATGGTGCTTTGTTTGTGTGTTGATGTGACTTTGTCTCCCTGTGTTTGTAACACTTACATCCCCTTCCTGATATCATTTAATGGTGCTTTGTTTGTGTGTTGATGTGACACTGTCTACCTGTGTTTGTAGCACTTACATTGCCTTCCTTTTATCCTTTAATGGTGCTTTGTTTGTTGATGTGACTTTGTCTCCCTGTGTTTGTAACACTTACATCCCACTCCTGATATCATTTAATGGTGCTTTGTTTGTGTGTTGATGTGACACTGTCTACCTGTGTTTGTAGCACTTACATTGCCTTCCTTTTATCCTTTAATGGTGCTTTGTTTGTTGATGTGACTTTGTCTACCTGTGTTTGTAACACTTACATCCCCTTCCTTTTATCAAATAATGGTGCTTTGTTTGTGTGTTGATGTGACACTGTCTACCTGTGTTAGTAGCACTTACATTGCCTTCCTTTTATCCTTTAATGGTGCTTTTTCTGTGTGTTGATGTGACTTTGTCTCCCTGTGTTTGTAACACTTACATCACCTTCCTTTTATCCTTTAATGGTGCTTTTTCTGTGTGTTGATGTGACTTTGTCTCCCTATGTTTGTAACACTTACATCCCCTTCCTGATATCATTTAATGGTGCTTTGTCTGTGTGTTGATGTGGCACTGTCTACCTGTATTTGTAGCACTTACATTGCCTTCCTTTTATCCTTTAATGGTGCTTTGTCTGTGTGTTGATGTGACTTCGTCTCCCTGTGTTTGTAACACTTACATCCCCTTCCTTTTATCCATTAATGGTGCTTTGTTTGTGTGTTGACGTGACTTCGTCTCCCTGTGTTTGTAACACTTACATCACCTTCCTGATATCATTTAATGATGCTTTGTTTGTGTGTTGATGTGACACTGTCTACCTGTGTTTGTAGCACTTACATCCCCTTCCTTTTATCCTTTAATGGTGCTTTGTTTGTGTGTTGATGTGACTTCGTCTCCCTATGTTTGTAACACTTACATCCCCTTCCTGATATCCTTTAATGGTGCTTTGTTTGTGTGTTGATGTGACACTGTCTACCTGTGTTTGTAGCACTTACATCCCCTTCCTTTTATCATATAATGGTGCTTTGTTTGTGTGTTGTTGTGACTTCATCTACCTGTGTTTGTAGCACTTACATTGCCTTCCTTTTATCCTTTAATGGTGCTTTTTCTGTGTGTTGATGTGACTTTGTTTCCCTGTGTTTGTAACACTTACATCCCCTTCCTGATATCATTTAATGGTGCTTTGTGTGTTGATGTGACACTGTCTACCTGTGTTTGTAGCACTTACATTGCCTTCCTTTTATCCTTTAATGGTGCTTTTTCTGTGTGTTGATGTGACTTTGTCTCCCTGTGTTTGTAACACTTACATCCCCTTCCTGATATCCATTAATGGTGCTTTGTTTGTGTGTTGATATGACACTGTCTACCTGTGTTTGTAGCACTTACATTGCCTTCCTTTTATCCTTTAATGGTGCGTTGTTTGTGTGTTGATGTGACTTCATCTCCCTATGTTTGTAACACTTACATCCCACTCCTGATATCCTTTAATGGTGCTTTGTCTGTGTGTTGATGTGACTTCGTCTCCCTATGTTTGTAACACTTACATCCCCTTCCTGATATCATTTAATGGTGCTTTGTTTGTGTGTTGATGTGACTTTGTCTACCTATGTTAGTAGCACTTACATTGCCTTCCTTTTATCCTTTAATGGTGCTTTGCTTGTGTGCTGACATGACTGTGAACACATATGTTATACTTATAGTTGTACTGGTCGACTCCTTTACATCAGTATCATTACTTGCCCCTGGGGTACTTGTGTATATTTTTTGATGGATTCTCTCTCAGTACTGTTTCTTGTCCAGTAAGGCTGCAATGGTGATTCATACATAGACTTTTAGCACCATTGCTCTGAACCAATTGATAAAGAAGAGACTTTTTTCCTTGTTCATAAGAGGCTGATAGCAGAGATGAGCAGAGTATGTTGCAGTGGGAACATTAATCCTCAGAGATGCACTGTAAATCATACGCAACAATAATAAGTGTGCAATCCTAATGATATATTTAGAGTGCAGCAGATTTTCTGTCAAAGTGAATGGGAACAGAGTGAATAGCAATCATGCATTGTGGCCAATAAATGCACATTTTATAGAGCTACATATCATCTTTTTATAATGATGAGTGAGCAATAAACATGCCTGATGAGAATCACAGCAGTGTATTTTATAAACCGAATGCTGCCTGCTTCAGTGAATGGCCTGACAATAAACACAGCTGAGAAGCAATGAATAAAGACAAACAGCCATCTGAATTGTGCATGGAAGAGAACAAAGCCAATCCTCTGCTTGACTGGGCTAGTTAATTCAGATGCCAAAAAATTGCATTCATTTTTTCGCCTCTTCTTGTAATATTGCAAGGCAGATAAGAGCCCCAACATATTATTTATCTTTTATTTACTCATTTCTTAACCATGTAAGTTAACTGATTACTGGATAATCATACAGGTGGTAGTTTCCTCTTTTCTCGGGTAATCTGGAGAGATTATCCAGCTAAATGTCTTTGTCACACTCATACAGATTGAGGAAATCCAAGCCAGGAGGATGGATGTTAGGAGGTCACAGCCACAAAAGCTTTATGCATGGAAAGAGAGAAATAGTGAGAGAAAATGAAAGGAGAATATAAAATTCTATAAAGGCCACAAACAAAACTTAGAATCAACATATAAATGCTGGGGTAAACAGGAAAAAGAACCACATTAATCCTAAGCACTATTTGTTAAAAATACACAAAAAAAACAGCAAAATATTTCTTGCATACATGCTGAAAACCATAAAAATGACAGCAAAAATGGCACACAATTCCTGTGTATTTGGATGTGTTGTACCAATAATGGACTAAATGCACCACTCATTTCTTAAAATATGATGTTCACTGATTAAAATGAGAAATGATACAGAGTTTATGGTGTGCACTTCTTTACTAAAATAAGCTATTACTAAGTTATTTTACTTCTTCTATTTACATTTAAAATCTTCTTTGCTATATAAAGAGAAAAAAGGGAGCACCATGGGTATACAACAATGGGAAATAAAATGGGAGATTGGAGAGGAAACCCCAAGCAAGGATGTTATCTTACGTAATTGAAGATTCCATGCAGCAGAGTGTGACTCTGTGCTGTCATACCACAGGAATGTTATGTCGTGAAAGTCATCTTAACTTTGTGTAAAATGAAGTCCCTGCTGTTTATGTAAATGTGTGTGTGTGTGTGTGTGTGTGTGTGTGTTTCTATATGCATTTCTCTCTCTCTCTATATATATACAGATATATCTTTTTCTTCTTTCGGCTTTTTGCCGGTTAGGGGTTGCCACAGCGGATCACCTGTCCGCTCATGTTTGGCAGTGGAGTTTTACAGTGTCGAGTTGCCAGCCTGGTGCCCAACCTTCCAAAGAAGGCACACACACATGCATGCACTCATGCCTAGGGCCAGTTTAGAGTAGCCAATCTACCTACAGCATGTCTTTGGGATGTGGGAGGAAACCGGAGCACACGGAGAAAACCCATGCAACCACAGGGAAGACATGCAGACTCTGCACAGAAGGCACCCCAGTTGAGGATCAAACTGGAGAACCTCTTGTTTTGAGTCAGCAATGCTAACCGCTGCACCACCGTGGCCACCCTCTCTCTCTCTAGATATATATGTATATATATATATATATATATATATATATATATATATATATATATATATATATATATCTATGTATATACATGTATGTATGTATCTGTATTACTTTCTGTTGAATGTGCACAATCCTGACATCTGTTTGAAACACATAGTTGGCATACAGGAGATCGACAATTACCTGGTTGGGGAATATATCCCTTCCATGAGGATTGTGCAATCTTGGATTTAATATATATAATTAGCATGGAGTGTGGGATGCAACATCCAACAGAGGTGCAGGGGGGGCTTGCCTCCCTACAAAATCGCTTCCTGCTGGTTTAGCAGTTTAGCCCACTCTGGAGCATGTGTACAATGTGTCAGTCATTAGTAGGTTGATATTCTGAACATTGACTTTGTGCCTGTGCAACTACAGCTAATAGATACACACACACACACACACACACACACACACACACACATATATATATATATATATATATATATATATATATATATATATATATATAAAAAGTCTAAAAAAGATCAAAACCCTAACACTGATGCTCAGAGGCATAACCTCATACCATGCAAAAGAAACTACTGTTTTTTGCAGGGGTATGCCCTCCCGCTATCTCACCCCCTGCTACTAACATTGGAGTGTCATATATAAATACATGCACACACACACACGCACACGCACGTACACACATACATATATGGTACTGTTGAGCAAAATGTTTTAATATCGGCATCTGTTTTATTCACATGCTTTGGTCAACAGATGGAGGATGTGTTTGAGATTGAAATCCCTGGAGCAGGGGAATATACCCTTACCCCAGTGATTGTATGATATTGGAGTTAGTATATCTAATTACCATGACTGTGAGGTGTAGGGGGATCACCCCACTGCAAAAATGATATCTGTTATTTCCTTCCTCCAAGGCTGTGCAGAAGCATGTCAACATTTAGAATGTTGCTATTCCATCAATTTGACCTAAAAGTATAGATACACACACAGTATGTATATATAGATAGCCAGATAGATATACACACACTGGCAGCATAGATATATATATATATATATATATATATATATATATATATATATATATATATATATATCCAACAGAAATGCTAATTAACATATTTATGGATCAAATGGTGGAAATTGAAAAATGGTAATTGTGAGGTGATGTTCAGGGAAGAGTTAAGACAGCCACTGGGTGGCAGTAAAGAGTTACCGAATAGCTGGGTAACTACAGCAGAGCTAGTAAGAAAGATGGCTTGGTGTGACATCTAGAAAGAGGAAGGAGGACAAGGAGACTTGGTGGTGGAATGAAGAAGTACAGGAGAGTATACAGAGAAAGAGGTTGGTGAAGAAGAAGTGGGATTGTCAGAGAGATGAAGAAAGTACACATGAGTATAAGGAGATGAGGTACATGGCAAAGAGAGAAGTGGCGAAGGCTAAGGATAAGGCGTATGACGAGTTGTATAAAAGGTTGGACACTAAGGAGGGAGAAAAGGACCTGTACCGATTGGCTAGACAGAGGGACCGAGCTAGTAAAGATGTGCAGCAGGTAAGGGTGATAAAGGATAATGAGGGAAACATACTCACAAGCGAGGAGAGTGTGTTAAGCAGATGGAAAGAGTACTTTGAGGGGCTGATTAATGAAGAGAATAAGAGGGAGAGAAGATTGAATGATGTGCGAATAGTGAATCATGAAGTGCAGTGGATTAGCAAGGAGGAAGTAAGGATAGCTATGAAGAGAATGAAGAACGGAAAGGCTGTTGGTCCAGATGACATACCTGTGGAAGCATGGAGGTGTTTAGGTGAAATGGCAGTGGAGTTTTTAACTAGATTGTTTAATGAAATCTTGGAAAGTGAGAGGATGCCTGAGGAATGGAGAAAAAGTGTTTTGGTACCGATTTTTAAGAATAAGGGTGATGTGCAGAGCTGTAGTGACTACAGAGGGATTAAATTAATCAGTCACAGCAGGAAGATATGGGAAAGAGTAGTGGAAGCTAGGTTAAGAAGGGAGGTGATGATTAGTGATCAGCAGTATGGTTTCATGCCAGGAAAGGGCACTACAGATGCGATGTTTGCTTTGAGAGTGTTGATGGAGAAGTACAGAGAATGTCAGAAGGAGTTGCATTGTGTCTTTGTGGATTTAGAGAAAGCATATGACAGGGTGACTAGAGAGGAGTTGTGGTATTGTATGAGGAAGTTGGGAGTGTCAGAAAAGTATGTAAGAGTGGTACAGGATATGTACGAGGGTAGTGTGACAGCAGTGAGGTCTGCAGTGGGAGCGACGGATGCGTTTAAGGTGGAGGTGGGATTACATCAAGGTTCAGCTCTGAGCCCTTTCTTATTTGTAATGGTGATGGACAGGTTGACAGACGAGATCAGACAGGAGTCCCCGTGGACTATGATGTTTGCAGATGACATTGTGATCTGTAGTGAGAGTAGGGAACAGGTAGAGGAGACCCTGGAGAGGTGGAGATATGCTCTAGAGAGAAGAGGAATGAAGGTCAGCAGGACTAAGTCAGAATATATGTGTGTGAATGAGAGGGAGGATAGAGGAATGGTGAGGATGCAGGGAGTAGAGGTGGAAAAGGTGGATGAGTTTAAATACTTGGGATCAACAGTTCAGAGTAATGGTGAGTGTGGAAGAGAGGTGAAGAAGAGAGTACAGGCAGGATGGAGTGGGTGGAGAAGAGTGTCAGGAGTGATTTGTGACAGATGAGTACCAGTAAGAGTGAAAGGGAAGATCTACAAGAGGGTAGTGAGACCAGCTATGTTATATGGGTTGGAGACAGTGGCATTGACAAAAAGGCAGGAGTCAGAGCTTGACGTGGCAGAGTTGAAGATGTTAAGATTTGCAATGGGTTTGACGAGGATGGACAGGATTAGGAATAAGTATATTAGAGGGTCAGCCCAGGTTGGAAGGTTTGGAGACAAAGCCAGAGAGGCAAGATTACATTGGTTTGGACATGTGCTGCGGAGGGATGCAAAGTATATTGGGAAAAAGATGCTAAGGATGAAGCTTCCAGGTAACAGGAAAAGAGGAAGGCCTAAGATAAGGTTTATGGATGTGGTGAGAGAGGACATGCAGGTGGTTGGTGTGACAGAGCAAGATGCAGAGGACAGGAAGACATGGAAACAGTTGATCTGCTGTGGTGACCCCTGACGGGAGCAGCCAAAAGAAGAAGAAGATGATGTTAATTTAATTGCTAGCATACAAAATGGATATTGCTCCTTTAATTGTAGCCTGTATTTTAAATCATCTCATGCAATACTTTTATTTTAATCCGTGATTGTTTTATGTATCGATGCATTTGATATTATTTTTAATGTGTACTCATATTGTCTGTTGCAACTTTTCTGCACAGACCTCCACTGAAAAGGACTTTGCCCAGTCAGATTTTCACAGTAAAGAATGACAAATAAATAAATAATAAATATACCAGCATCAATGAACAAGAAGGTGAAGGTGGGCATTATAGGGAAATAACTGACTATAGGGTTGTTGTTGTAGTATCTGACACCAGAGTTGCTGGAGAGACTTCTTCACCACCTGAAAGATAATTCCCTGTAATGCCCATACTTGCGAGCAGTATTGCATGTAATCTGAATGAATGTGCGTGTTTCTCTGTGTGTCTTTATGTCTGTGTGCATGTGTATGCTAGTCCATGTATGTGTTTACGTGCTGTGTATGTGTTTTAAATTAACTCCAGAAATATTTGGCATTCTAATGCTTATGTGACTGGATCTGTGACATTCTGCTTTGCATTTTACCAGGTATCTCACTTATTTTATTTATTTATTTATTTTTACATTTGTTAACCGGTTAGTCTGTTTGGGTTCTTAGAAGCCCTTTTTCAGCAGAGATCTAAGGAGAAAAGCTCCCCAAAAAAGTTTAAGTAAACAAATAGTAAGAACAAAGATAAACACAGATCACATTTTAAGTATACATACTTCTGAAGTAATGACATAACATGCAATAAAGGAATATATAGAATGGATAGAAATACAATACAATACATATAAATAAATTTTCACGTAGTATGGCAAGAAACTAAGCAGAAATATGGTAAGACTAAGGTCAATACATTGCTAAACCAAGGTACTAGGCATGAAGTAAGTAAATATACAGATAAAGTTGTGTGAACTTTGGACGTTAATAAATAAATTAAAGAACAGTAATAAGGGATTATGGGAACTGAGTGTAACATGAGCTACCTAGTGTGGAGTATGACGGAAAAAAAATGTGTAGGTAGTAGTAAGACAGAGAGCTAGATGGGATACAGTTAAGTTAGGTTATCCCTGAATGTTTCTTGAGTATTAGTTTAGAGCATGAACATAGCCAGTTTGACAGGAAAAAAATATTTAAGCTGTTTCTTGAAGGCATTTTTGTCTTTAAGTAGTCTAAGGGCTAACGGGAGTGTGTTCCAATTTTTTTGCAACTGAGTGACAATAGAGTATTTTCCCAAAGGTTTTGTTTAGCTTATGAACTTCAAGAAAGTATTGATTAGTACTTCTTAGTGGGCGTTGAGAAGTATAAAGTGTCAGAGAATTTGCGAGGGATGGGCAGGATTTAGGATTGTTTAGTATATTGTGGGCTATAAGGAGTTGGGATTGAGGCAGTAAGTTGGAATATTCAGGCCAGTGTAAAGCCTTTAATGAGAGGCAGTGATTGGATTTGTAAGGTTGATTTTCAGCAAATCTGGCTACTTTGTTATATGTGGTTTCTAGTTTGGATATTAGGTTACTCTGTAGATGGGTAAGAATAGGTGAAGCATAGAGTAGGGATGGTAGAAGCAGGGAGTGGACAAGGGATGGCCGGGATGCACAGGGAAGAAAATTATTGTGACAGTAAAGCAGACGTAGTTTTTGGTGTTTTTTTTATTGAGCTATGAATGTGATGGTTGAATTTAAGTTCATCATCAATTATTGCTCCATGGAGTTTTGTTTGGGTGTCAACAGAGATGTTAGTTCCATTAAGGGATGTTACGGAAAAGTTCTGTTTTGCATGTTCCATATTTTTAGGTAGGAAAAGTAGTAGCTTAGTTTTGCTCGCATTTAGCAGGAGTTGGTTGGATTATAGCCCGTATTCAACTGAGTGGAGTGAGTTTTATGTAAAGGATTGAAGATTTGCTATGTTGTCAGCAGAGCTGATGATGGTTGAGTCATCAGCATACTGAATAAGATTGGATTGGGGGCAGGATGAGAAAAGGTCATTGGTAAATAGGAAGAGTTCCATCTAACAGCCTGGTGTGTATTTGTGAGGTAATCACAGAACCAGAAGTTGGTGGAGTTTGAGAAGCCTAGGTTGGAGAGTTTATGTTGAAGTATGGTATGAGATACAGTGTCAATTGCTTTTGACAGTTCTAGAAAGAGAACTGATGCTATTTTGCTATTTTCCCTGACTTAAGCAATGTTATTAGTAAACAATACAAGAGTGGTAGCTGTGTTATGTGTGGGGTGGAAGCCATGTTGAGTTGGTGTGTGTAGGTTTTCTTGTAGCAGATGATTAAGTACTTGCTTATGGATACATTTTTCCAGTATTTCGGAGAGAGGAGACAGTATGTCAATTGGTCTGAAATTGGTTGGCTCAGTGGAGTTTCCTCCTTTATGAAGAGGTACTGCAAAAAAATTCTTCCTAATTTCAGGGACTTTGCCTTCTTTTATGGATCTATTAATCAGGATAGATATGGGGTAAGCTAGAGATGCAGTTGCATGTTTAAGGAATAATGGAGGAAGGTTATCAGCTGAGGGTGAACCAGGTTTTAGTTTAGTTAAGAGCAACTTGATATAAGAAGTGGGAACAGATGATAGTGAGAATGAGAGTGAGGATGAGAGAGGTGAATCAGAGGTAGATGAAGATGTAGATGGATTGTAAGAGGTGCGGGTGGAGAAGTTAGTTACAGTTAAGTTTTCAATGATTTCAATGAAGAAATTATTAAGGAGGGTTGCTATTTCCAGAGGTGTTTGGCAAAATAAGGTGTGGGTAGGGTAGGAGTACCAGGTGAGAGAAGTTTATTGACAGAGTTCCAGAATTTTGTAGGATTAAAGTTGGGATTGTTAAGTCAGGATTGGTAATTTTTATCAAGATTGATTTGTTTCTTAGCTTTGTTTCTAAGTTCCCTGTAGGAGAGAAGGCTGGAAGAGGTATTATTGCCTTTCCAGGTTTTCCAAGCTTTATCTCTGGTCTTCATGAGTGTAAGGGTAGTTTTAGTTAGCCATTGGGCATATCTGAATTTGATGCGAGTTTTCCTAGTGGAGGCAAGGGAGTTGAGGATGTTGGGAGTTGTTGAAGTGTAGGACTCCTTCATCGAGAGTGAGATAAGAGAGAAATGACCAGTTTATAGTAGAGAGGAGGTGATTTAGTGAGTCAGGAGAATGGCTAGATAGATCACGGGTCACCTTATATTGTTGTGCTTTATGCAGGTGTTCAGAGTTTCTGTGAACTAGTAAAGTAGGTGGTTACCTAATGTGTCTGGTAGAGTGGTTGGATTATGGTAATGTTGGGGGTGAGATACTTGTATCCAGTCAATAAGTGAACCAGTAGAGGAAAGTTTATGAAGGTAGGTAGGGGAAGAGATGAGCTGTGTGAATCCATACAGGTTGAGAGAGGTAGAAGGTGATCCTTTATTGATCTTCAGCCAGTCAATATTGACATCTCCTAGTATGATGGTTTCATAAGGGATAGTTTTAGATATCCAGGATAGAAAGTGTTTTAAAATGGGGACATTATTTCCAGAAGGGATATAAACTGATGCAATGGCAAGTTTTTTATGGCGGTTAAGTTTAAAGTCAGCTAAAATTATTTCAGTTGGGAGAAGGTCAGATATGGGAAAAGAGATAGGGGAGACAGACAGGCAGTTAGAATACATGATTGCGACTCCCCCTCCTCTTTTTGAAAGTCTGTCATGCCCGAGGATATTGTAGCTAGGGGGAAGAATTTCATAATTAGAAATACTTGGTTTTAACCAGTTAATTAATTTTAACAACATAATAATACTATTTTATAATAAGCACTACTGTAAAATATTGAAATAACTAGCCTAGTCTGACTGGGGGAACAAGTGGAGTTGTAACATATTGTTTTGCATTTTATAACAATGGGCAAGTAACAAGCAGTACTTTAAAATAATTTTGAGAAGCAACATTTAGCATTGTAGTACTAATATAACACAGACGTCCTGCTTTGCATTTTATGAGATATAGCACATTGACAACCTAGTGCTATTATTTATTTATTTATTTTGCCTCAAGATGGCATCCATCATGGCTGACATCTGTTCATTCTCCTCCTGCAAGTGTTTCTGTTTGTTTTGGTTGTGGCTTTTAAGTTTTTAGATGTGCAAACTTCATCTGCAGTGATTATATAAGATAAAGAAATATTATTAGAGATCAGTTCTGGATATTATTCTTTGCTTATTAGACTGGGAAGGTCTTCTCAGAAATGCCTGCAGACAAGGCCTTCAAGCAGGAAAGCTGGGTGATGAATGCAGCACGAGGAAGGAGTGTCTCAAGTGGAGGCATGGCAGGAGATGTAGGAGAGGAGGAGAGGTGGGTAACATGTGAAATTAAAGGCCATGGCCAGCAGACCACCCCTTCCCAGCCTGCTGCTTCTTAATGTTTAATCTCTTGAGAACAAAATGAATAATCCCAGAACTAGAATTGTGACCCAGGGATAAATGAGAGATTGCTGTGTACTGATGTTTACTGAAACGTGGTTATCCGATAATATTCCTGATTCAGTTATCCATTTGCATACTCACTCTATCCATCATGTGGACCGCATGGAGATATCAGGTAAAATCCAAGGTGGAGGTACTTGCATCTATGTTAATAATAGATGGTGTTCACATGTGCAGATTGTTAACAGACACTGTTCAAGTGATATAGAGCACCTAATGATGAAATGCAGACCCTTCTATCTACCAAGAGAGTTTATGGCTGTGTTTGTCTTAGCTGTTTATATCCCTCCACAAGACAATTGCTCGGCTGCATTAGGGGCATTGTATGAGGCTATAAATGCACAAGAAAATAAACATTCTGACACATTGTTTATAGTGGCTGGTGACTTTAATCATTGCAATGTATGGTCTGTGATGCCAGTATATCAACAATATGTTATCTTCCCTACAACGGAGAAAAATACAGTAAATCACATGTGCAGTAATGTGAAGGGGACATACAGGGCTTTGTCTCATCCTCATTTTGGTCAATCTGATCATACTGTATTTCTCTACCCAGCATACAGACACCACCTCAAACAAGCTACCATTCTTAGAAAAACTGTTAAGGTATAGAAATAGGAATCTGAAGGACAGTTTCAGGATTGTTTCAATGTACTCATAGATTCATAGGTATGTGGGATGGTTTTAAGATGGCTGCTATGAACGCAGATGGTGTTGTTGATCTGGAGGAATATAGTTCAGTAGTTTCCAGCTATATATGCACATGCACTGTCCTAATTGTGCCCCACAAAGACATCTGGATATAGCCAAATAAACCACAGATTAACTCAAAGGTTCCCTCTGTGCTCCATGCCCACTCCAAGGCATGTACATCAGGCGATATCAGTGTGTACAAAAAAATCTAGGTATGACTTATGCAGAGCTATAAGAGCAGTCAAGGAGAATTACAGTCTTAAGCTGGAAGGCTATTTGACTGCTGATACAAGGCTTGGAAAACATCATAGGCTACAGAGACAAAGGCAGACAGATGAGTACTGACAGCAAATTTTCACCAGATGATTTCAATGAGTCAAAGGGTACCACCATAAGAGACAGGGGCAGAGAGGAGGCACCAATACCTTTCACAATGTCAGCAGTAAGGGTGGTAAATTCCTTAAGGAGGATAAATCCCCAGAAGGCAGCCAGTCCAGATAATATTGCTGGAAGGACACTCAAACCTGTGCTTCAGTGCTTACTGATGTTCTGCCTGATGTTTTCCATCTCTCCCTTGCATGAGCTATAATTCCCAATTGTTGTAAGGCAACCACTATAATTCCACTGCCGAAAAAGGACAAAACTAACTGCCTGAATGACTATCGGCCAGTTGCATTGACCCCCATAGTGATGAAATGCTTTGAGAGAACCATTATGAGTATTCAGTCAGTTATACTGGTTACTGTAGATCCTCTGCAGGTTGCATGCAGACCAAACAGGTAGACAGATGATGCAGTCAGCACAACACTGCATACTTACTCATTTGGAGAATAAGGACTGTTATGCTTGATTGCTGTTTTTTTGGCCTTCAATACAGTGATACCAGCGATGCTCATTAATAAACTGTCCATACTAGGTGTGCCACCAACTCTTTGCACTTGGGTCTTGGGTTTTTTTAACAGACAGACCACAGTCAGTCAGACTGGGGAATAACATCTCTAAAACAATAATAATAAATACAGGAGCTCCACAAGGCTGTGTCTGAATCCAGTGCTGTACACCCTCTTCACTTATGATTGTGTTGCTTCTCAACATGACACCAGTATTGTCAAATGTGCAGATAATACAACAGTCATTGGTCTGATCTCCAGGGGTGATGAGTCAGTGTACAGAAGGGAAGAGAAGAACCTTGTAAAGTGGTATCTGAACAGTATTCTCTCTCTCTCTCTCTCTCTCTCTCTCAATACCAGCAAAACAAAAGAGCTAATCATTGATACATGGAGGAATAGATGGCAGCACTTATCATTATATAGAGGTGAGTCTGAGGTGGAAAGAGTAGCTACATTCAAATTCCTCTGTATTAACATCTCTGAGGAGCTTACCTGGACTAGTGACATCACAGACCAGCCGGCAGCGACTGTATTTTCTTTCAAGGCTGAGGAAGTTTAGCATGCTCAGTACCATCCTCCGCAACTTTTACAGATGTACAATTGAGAGAATTCTCTCCAATTCTATTACAGTATAGTTTGGGAATAGTACAATACAGGAATGCGAGGCTCTACAGTGAGTAATAAAAACTGTGCAAAACATCATTGGAGTAAGACTCTCTGCACTGGAGGACATCTACACCAGCTGAAGGTCCCAAAACATTATCATGGACACTACCCACCCACAACACAAACTGCTTATCTTGCTACCATTAGGGAGGCGTTACGAGAGCATGCCAGCCAGAATAACCAAGCTGAAAGACAGTTTTATACCTCAAGTTATTAGACTGTTAAATAAAACTCGCATGCTACCTATCCCTCCAGTATTGTAATTTGGTTCACATTTGGAGGGAAACAAGCTTTTTTTTTTTTTTTGCACAATGCGCTCTTTTGCACAGTTATATATATATTTACTGGTATTGATATTTACATTATTGTTTATTTGTTGTCTTAGACTTCATCTTACTACTTCTTTTTAATTTTCGTTTCTTATATGTTGCTAGAGGGCTCACACTGTCCCTAGTACATATGACAATAAAGTTGAATTGAACTATTATGTGATGATAAGCTTTGCACGTGTACCTTTCAACTAGAACTAAAATTTGCAGAGTATTCATATTTTACATCTTATTTTTAGTCTGTCCCTTGTAAAATTGGTGGTTTTCTGTTAAATCATTCAGGATTGCAGTCACTAAATTATGACCACCATTTGAGTTTCAAATAACATATCCTTCAGAAAATGCATGTCATTTTAGCATCCTTCTAAGCACTCTATTTAAAATCTGTACCTGATTTTATTCTTTTGATACCCGCCTTTTCTTCTGACTTTGTCTAGAATGTTTACAGTAAGAGGTTGACTGGCATATCTGCAGACAGACTATACTTCATTAACTGAAGCTGTGATGAGGTTGTAGCAGAGCTGTAACATTTTACTTTGCACTTAGCAGCAGAGAAGATACTATAAAGAAACATAAGCTGTTGTTTGGCATTGCTGAAACTCATGGTGACTAGGTCACTAGAAACTCAGATAACTGTCAAAAGAGATGTAAACCACAAATTGTTACAGCTACCTTGACACCTGTCAAACAGCTAACCTACTGTGTCATTTAAGAGCTTTTTTGACTAGTACTGAAGGACCCGTCAATTTCTGCTGAATATGGATTTAGTAGTTTACTCACAGGATTACTGAACTGAGTAGTAAGCCAACCGTGTTGTCAGTCTTGGACATTTTTTTCTTTTCTTTTCCTTTTTAGTTATTCTGCAGAATTATCAGCTATCTTTAAATATTTTGAAAGGTGAAGTTATATAGTTAAAGACTGAGACGAACAGGCAGAGATAGAGATGTGTTCATACTTTTGTTTCCCCTGGCATTGATTGCCCTTGTATGTGGAGTATATGTAGCAGTGTAGCTGTTTTTGATACAAAACCTGGAACTGAAACAAAGTCCAAACTGTGATGTGAGATAGAAATAATCATCCCCCTTTTGGTTGCACTTTTTCATTTGCCTGACCAGTATGAATTTGTTTTACTTGTAAAATAAGTGCAACAGCCATTGTCCTTTTAAAAACACTGATCTCTCTAAAAAGAATCATTTGTATCTAATACCTGAAGAAAAGTTATATAGTGGTAGAGAGCCCAGCCAAGATGACTGCCTAAACTCCAAGATCTGGACAAAGTCTACAGCAATTGCATAAAACGTGATCCCCAGGAGAAAAATGGATGAGTAAGTAAGAACAAGAAGAGGGACAGAAGGCTACATTTAAAGCTCAAAGTAAACAGGTGCAAGTGTGCATTTTGTCTAAAAAGATAATCATAGTAGGTCGGGATGTGAGCTTCTTAAATAAAAAAATGGGGCAAACAACAAGTGGAAATTCTACACAGAAAGTAACAAAATCTGAAGGTAGATAAAACAAGCACACAATGCAAGGGCTAACAGAAATAATAAAAAGGTAGGGACAGAAGGTGGATGATCCTAAAAAACACTTATGATGACTGGAATATTAGAGACAGACTGCCCAACAGTGCACTGGTGCAGTTACAAGAGACAGTAAACTGGAATGGCAGCAAGCAGCAACAGACAGCAAGCCCAAGCATGTTTTAGCATTCTTCTGTTCATTTGCTGTAAAAAAGTAAAAGTAACACAAGTAAAAAGACAAAAAGACTAACCATTGTGCCATTAGAAGGAGAGTTCCTAAAAATGATGGAAGTTAACCTAGAAACATTCTGTAGAAGGAACTATGCTGCATGTATTAAATGAACTAAAATGCATGGCTAAAATACTCGCCAAGTCTATGATTAAAGGTAATAAGAACGTATTCACTAGAATTATCACAGAAAGGATTACCATAATCACCTTGCATGGGGGGTAGAATGAATCCTTTACTGCATGCTCTTTGAAGAATTTTTTGGCAGAAATATATGGTAGTGGTGATAGGATAACAAATGATATAAGTAGAACAAATGATTTTGAATTTGAAAGTGTGTTGAAAGGGATTAAAATAAACATCTCAACAGCTCAATTTATCAACTTTATTAGGAGTGCCACTACAGATACCCTCCCACCAACATGCCCACTTTCCTGTACATAAAAGTAAGCCAAACTTGCCCGTGTTGATCACTAATCACACAGTGCTCATCTGCCCTGCTTAAGAAGATAAACAAAGACCTTTTTACCTTCCTGAGGACTTATGGTGATTTTTTTTAACAATCTACTTGATTTAACTACCAGGATCATTTACTGTACTTAGAAGGGTAAAATTTTTACTTGCTAAAACATCAGAGATCCTGCAACACCCCTACTGTTAAGTGCAAGATCCAACCTGGTAAAACTGTTTAGTAATGTGTGGTCCTAAACACTGAATTGTTTTTTCTAAAACTTTTTTGGTATTTTAAATGCATGAAGGCTTATTTAACTTTGTTTTAATGGGAATTTATACTCTAAAAAGTGACAGTTATTGACTTTGACCCCAGGGCAAAGGCATTTATCCTCTATTTTGTTGCTCAGGCTTTACTGATGCCCCCATTCGGTATTGAAAACTCGTTGATAACTGTCCAATATAAGGTGAAATTTTCTGCTTTGGAAGTTTATTAGGAGGGGCAACATGGTTGCTTCTCTAAGACAGGGAAAGGGGGGTTGCCAGTATAGGAAGAGAGGGTAGAATGACCTAGATACTTTAGCTGAGATAAGTTGCACTTTAGACATAGAGGGACTTGGTTCCTACTGGGCAAACTAAGGTGGTGAACGCATTCTTAGAGGAGATCAGGATGTCTCATTATAAAAGGGCAATGGAGGATATTTTGTAAATTTCTTTTATCTGTAATGCCAGGACCAGGAGTGCAAACAATACATTTTGGCCATGGAAGCAAGAGAGCTCAGTGAGAAATATGATGTGGTACTGGTCACTGGAACCCAGTGTCCGAAGATTAATAGTCTGTTACCACTGTATTGCTATACTAGCTATTATAACTATAGAAATGATAACAGGAAGGCATTTTAGCTTATATAAAGAACATGCTGTATTCATCTTTAATTCACAATGGAAAGGAAGATGAATTTTCCCATGTATAAATATTCACTAGAATTGCAATAATGTTAGGATTATCCTATTTTATCAAAATACTAGCCAAACCAGCTGGAGGGATTTAGCTGACTCCTTTCAGAGCATGTTTAGTATAACTTTGAGGTAATGACAGGTGATTTAATGTGCCAAACACTGTCTGAAGGTCCATGTCCACTTTTCCTGGTATCAAGGCTGAGTTAGTGTGATTATATAAGACTAGTGACTATTCAAAAATTGTTACAAAACTAACTAGAAAAGGTCATATGCTAGATATTTTTCCCTGGGAAAAAAAATTGCTGTTCCAGCACAAAACACGAAACACACAAACACTACAAACCATTTCTAATGTGGGGGCTTCACCCCCCCACACCCCCCCTACTTAAATATACCAACTCCAAGATCGAACCACAGTGGAGGAAATAGTGAAACCTATTTCCCTGGGAAATAATTTGATGTTCCGTGGCTTTGTTATTTTCAGTCTTCGAACTTCTGAGTTCGAGGTTGTGGCGTTCGTGGTTCTCAGCTTTCGAGCTTCCAATATACACCTGAAGGGAAGTATTATTCTAGTGTATTGCTACACAGAATAAGAATCCTTGGGGAATGTCGGCTATTATATTACTTGAGAATTCAAAAGAGTATGTTTAATGAGTCTATATGATCCCTAGGTTTATTGAAAGCATTTTATAGAGCAGTTTATACTAAAATAAACAAAATAGTAAATGTTTAGAAATGGAAGGAAAATATGCAGTTTGAAAAAATTGTTGATTCTTGTTGGATATCTTCCAAGTTGTTGGGTGATTTAATTGAGAACTATGTTCCTTTGGTTTACTCAGACTGTTAGAAACATGAATTAAAGGTGTGGACAATAGAGCTTGAGTAAGCCAGGAGAGTGAAGAGTGGTAGTCTGTAAAAGAAGATCTAACGAGATGATAAAATAGGTCCTATAAAGCCAGGGATCATTTCACAAAACTCTTGCTTTCTTCCTGCAGCAAGTATGAGAAAAAAAATCTGTGGTTCATATGCCCAGTAACAAAAAAGCCTTTAAACACCTAAGATAGTTCAAAAGTAAAAAACATGTGGATCTATTGTAGTCAATAGCAAAGCTACTATTGAGTTGAATTATTTGTCTAAAATGTTTTGGTATAAATCTACCTATGCAGTGACCACTTGTGATTGTTATGGACCAGATGAGGTCCTCAGTAATACTGAGTCATGACCTGAAATAAGAGCTAATATTCTAGCTATGGCATTGCATGTTACTTACACCTCGTATACAGATGGATCTGGTAATTATGATTGCCAATGTTTCTGGCTGTTTGACCTCTTTTTTCCTTCCAAGTATCCTTAAAAGTTGGATATGTTCCAGAAATGTGGAAGAACACTATTGCTGTAGTCCACAAAGGGAAGATGTCTCTTCACTTAATAATTATTGACAAATAAATTTAACTTGCTACTTGGTAAATGATGCTGAGAGGCTCTTAAAAGAATTACTATCAGAGAAATTTTCATTAGGTATAGATCTCTACTCACCTGGTTTCACTGAGAACCATTCATGTCTAACTGGTTTGCCAAACTTCTGTCAGCATGTTTATTAGGCTCTGGATATTGACTTCCCTGATGTTATCTATTTGGACTTGACTAAGGTATTTTAAAATAGTTACTTTTAGCGAGATTTTGAGGTTATTGGTTAAGTACCAAGTTAATACTTACACTGGAAGGTGGAAACAAGCTCACTGAGTGATAGAAAGTGCTTTGACAAAATTGCTGATTCTTTTTTCTGAACTAAAAAAAACATTACTACTAAAGTACCACTTGGACCCATCCTAGAGTCTGTTTCTATAACCGGTTCCTCCTAATTTGCAAATGATGTGAAAGTAGGCTTTGCTGTCACTAACGTAGATGACTAACTCAGTATTTAAAGTTTTCTGAATAAGTTAGATGTCTGGTCCAAGTCTTGTTGTATGGAGTTTATTGGTAAGAAATCCAAATTTGTTCACTTAGGGTGTCAAATCTAAAGTTACCTGTATGCACATAATGATGCTGTCTTGGACAGTGTTGACCATATAAAACCAAATAAGAGACCTAGCAGTTATTATCTACAATAAGTTTTCCTTTTGTGCATATTATTTGACATTGATCAGGAAATGTTATTATGAATTTAAAATCATGTTAAGGATATCTGTTGTAGGGGTGGTGAGGTGTCACTTCCAGTCTATAAATGAGTTGTCATATCAGTTTTTAAATATGGGGTCCTGGTCAGCACATATATTCATTCACTTATTAACAAACTTGAAATAATTCAAAGAAGCTTTATTAAGTAAGTTTAGAAAGTTAAGCAACTGAGGTAAAAGGATAGACTGAGAAAAAATTCCTTGTTCACAATTAGCTACTGACTAGCAAGAGGGCACTCACTCCTGATTTATAAGAGTCAATGTAATAACATGTGAAGTGCTACCACTGAGATCCCTCTAAGTGAGACAAGAAATAAAAACAATTTTTGTGGAGGCCATTACAGCAAAAAATACCCTCTTCAGAGGACATTTTTGAATAGACTAGTAGATTTGTGGAACTCTTTGCCTTTACAGCTAATGAAAAACAACTGACAATCTGCATTTAAGAGGGAACTAGATGAGTGGTTGATCCAAGTCTAAATGATAGCAAACTCGTTGAAGGCCTCTGGAAGCCTAAGAGTTTGTTGATGTAAAACACTGAATTTTGGAAGTGGAATGGTTCAGGTTACACAATATAGAGGATGTTTACAAGTTTGAAGAAAGGTTTCACAAACAGCTAAATGAGACAGAAAGTAACGTTTGAATTATCTCCTAGGCACGGACTGGGAGAACATCCTTAGCCACAGGAGAGGTGATGTAGAAACAGTGAAGGGCATGCAGTGTCAGACATCAAATCCTATGCAGGGAAGAAGACAAGGGCAGGAAGTGCAGAAAGGCTGTAAAAGAGATGAAATAAAATCACAAAGGCAACTCTTAAGGAGATGAGAAGAGAGACAAGATAGTTATTTCTTTTTTATTCTTTTATTTTGCATTTGTTAACTGAAATATCTCAGCTTGCAAGTAGCAATTTTCAATGAAGACCTGGGGAGAAAAACTTCACAAAAATACATAAGTGATCTAAAATAAAATTATGTTAAGTAGAATATGTATACAAACAATAAAAAAATTAGATGAGATGCAATTCATTCCATATATAAAAAGACTATCAAAAAACTGCTGAAGAATTAAAGTAGGGATAGATGTGCAATATTGTACAATGAATCAAAGAAAAACAATGTATAAAGAGGATTTAAACAGGGAAAGGAGTAGAGGGCTATGATAGAGGGAGAAAAAAATGACTTTACCACATACAGCATAGTGTTTCATGGAAAGGAAAGCAACATTACTATACCACATGCAGTAGTGTGCAGCACAAACAGGAGGTAACATTACTGTGCTACATACAGCAGTGTGCTTCAATGGGAGATAGCATTACTTTACTATATACAGCACAGTGCTTCACGGATAGAAGGTAACATTACTGTACCACATGCAATAGTGTACGTCACAGACAGGAAGTAACAGTGTTGTACTACATGCAGCATTGTGCTTCTTCGATGGGAGAAAAAAATGACTGTACTACATACAGTACAGTGCTTCAGGGAAAGGAAGGTAACATTACTGTACTGCATGCAGCAGAGTATGTCACAGAGAGGAGGTAACATTACTGTACCACATGCAGCAGCATGCATCACAGACAGGAAGTAACAATATTGTACTACATGCAGCAGTGTGCTTCAGTCATGGAAGATAACATTACTGTACCACATACAGCAGAGTGCTTCACGGAAAGGAAGGCAACATTACTGTACCACATGCAGCAGTGTGCTGCACAGAGAGGAGGTAACAGTACTGTACTACATGCAGCAGTGTGTGGCACGGAGAGGAGGTAACATTATTGTACTACATGCAGCAATGTGCTTCTTCGATGGGAGATAACATTATCAGTTTGTTTCTCTAAGAAAAATATTGGTGATTCATTGCTTCAGTATAATAAGACTTTGTTGAAGTCATCTCACTTTTTAGTGGTTCAGGTAAGTGTAAATTTAATGAATCAAAGTAGACCCATATCTTTATTTGGTCGACAGTTCATTTGATCGACAAGCATTTTAGGTGGGGGGCTTCACACCCCACACCACCCAATGTGGGGGGCTGTGCCTCCCACACCCCCCCTAACTATATATATCAACTCAAGGGTTGCACAACATTGGGGAAGGGGGCAAATCTGCTTGTTGACCAAATGAACTGTCGACCATATGAACTGTCGACCATGTGAATGGGACCCATATATATATATATATATATATATATATATATATATATATATGCACACACACACATACACACAGATATACATATAGATATACATACATGCTTGTGTGTGTGTGTGTGTGTGTGTGTGTGTGTGTGTGTGTGTGTGTGTGTGTGTGTGTGTGTGTGTGTATAGCTATGTCTGTATACATACATATATGTATATACACACATACACAGATCTACTTCTAAATTTCAAACTTTCAAAATGTCGACTTTCTTATGGACAAGACCATAAGATTGAAATTTTGAAACTTTGAAATTTAAATAAAAAAAGGAAATAAAAAAAATTTGTTTTTTATGTTTTTGCAAGTGATTAAGCTTCCCTGCACACCCCACACCCCTTGCTAATTAATTATACCAATTCCGAGATTGCACTACAGTGAGGAAACATTGTCCCCATACAAAGTCCCCTGTCTACAATAATATGTTTGTTTGTTTGTGTCTTTCGGCTTTTTCCCAGTTAGGGGTCGCCACAGCAATACTCCGGTCTGCTAATGATTGGCAGTAGAGTTTTATGTGCTGGCTTGCTGCGCCTAACGCACAACCTTCAATGAAGGAACGCCCATTCACATGTCACCACACAGAAGACGCTCTAACTGAGAATGGAATGGGCAACATCTAACTGTGAGGCGACAATGCTACCGCAGCACCACCAGCGCAGTTCCCCTATCTACAATAATATACAAATCCTTAATCATGTTCTAAATTTCAATAATGACATTGTTTAAGCATATGGGTAATAGGGACTGATTTTGCCAAAATGCAATAGATTTGCTTTTCTGACATTAAAATCCATTTACTTTCTCAGTGAACACCACAAATATAACTCTTCTGCAAATCCCTGCAACTTAGGTTGATCCTTTATGGCATTCACAATTGTCTCACTGTTTGTGTCATCAGCAAACTTGCTAATCCATGTTCCAGTATCTATCTGGAAAGTCTGACATGAATAAGGTAAACATAATTGGTCTTAGGACTGACCCTTGTGTTACACCCACAGTGACAGGTGTATCTCTTGATGTACCAGCCTCTATTTTACCACTAAATGGTCTATTAGTGAGACAATTCAATACTGAGTTAGTAATATACCCGTGGATATTATTTTATACATTATGTTTTACCCCTAAATGTTCTATTAGTGAGACAATTCGATACTGAGTTAGTAATATACCCGTGGATATTATTTTACACATTATGTTTTACCACTAAATGTTCTATTAGTGAGACAATTCGATACTGAGTTAGTAATATACCTGTGGATCTTATTTTACACATTATGTTTTACCACTAAATGTTCTATTAGTGAGACAATTCGATACTGAGTTAGTAATATACCCGTGGATATTATTTTACACATTATGTTTTACCACTAAGTGTTCTATTAGTGAGACAATTTGATACTGAGTTAGTAATATACCTGTGGATATTATTTTACACATTATGTTAATAATCTCATTGTGAGGGACTAAATGTGATGCCTTAGTCAGGTCCAAGTAGGTCACATCCACTGCCTGTCCCATATCCACTTCTTCCCAATTATTCTGATAACAGTTTCTTATATTTGACACATATACCCTTCCCACACTGGATCCATGCGTTTAAATAGAAATTTGCAAGAAAACCACAAATTTTATGAAAAACAGACCAAGAATACGAGCAAAAAATCTGGACATTCTGCAAAAATCTGGACACTTGAGAGGTATGCTGTTTTCCAGTCACTGAAGTGCGTGTTACTAATGCTACATTGTATATTTACATATGTACTAAGCACCAGATGCCCATTTGGTGCATTTTAACATAGCTGCTGCCTATGAATAATCTCATTTAGCCTGATGTAGGCTTCTTCTGTGAATTATTTCTGTAAACACAGGTACCATGACCCCACTCTCCTCTATAAATATGTAGAAAGAAAATAAGCTGTTAGAAGGGAAAACACAGATGTTCCCTTCACCAGGAGCTACAGGGAAGGAGATTATAAGAATATAAAGATCATACCTTTGAAAAAGGGTAAAGCATTACACAAACTTTTAAATACATCAAAGATTTTGGTAGAATTGAAAGCCATCCTTAAGATGAGCAGTTAAATGTGCTCAGGTGGTCTGCCTTACAACGGTAATGATGGTTTCAGTTACAGTACGAGACAGACATAGGACAACTCTTCTAAGGAACAGTAAAAATTATGCTATGGACTAGCCTGGATGCGCAGGGATTTGAACCATTACGTTCATGGGAAAAACATTTCAACCATGGGATTGCTGTCTACCTCAAAATATGTGATTTTTAAAAATGCTTAGAGTTTAGAATACTGCTTTTGCAATTCCTTTCTGCAATCCAAACTGTCTGTAATGTCTGGAAATAATTATCATAGATAAAAATGTTCTGATCTATAATTACTTGTCCACACAATCAACCAAGCTGACTCTATGCAGATTGATGGTCTAGCACAATTTAATGACATATTATTTATTTGCATGCTGCACCCTAAGGAGATGTACCTGTAAAACGTTAATAGAGCAATAGCGCGAGGTCATTTTTATATGTATCGAATTTTTAAATCGCTGTACTTAAGTATTCATGGCATTAATACAAGGTATCAGGGGATTAGTGCATGTCCCTGTGTTTACATTCACAGTGCTGTTGTTCATGCTTACAGAACTAATGCTCTATTATAAGAGGCAATAGATACATACGTGGAAGAAGCTGAAAGGGTGTATAAATGGCTTCAGTTGTTAGAGCATCAGGGAGTGCAGTACAGGACATCCGTCTGTGAGGAAGGGCTTATTAATGCCACCCCACCTCCTTTAGCCTGTCTCTTACATGGCTACTTAACTCGATAATGCTTCCTACAGTGAAGGATTTCTGCATTTTGTGTGTGTGTGTGTGTGTGTGTGTGTGTGTGTGTGTGTGTTTATCATTCAGTTTCCTAGATAAGTTTGCTTAGAAGAATGGCAAAGCTGTGGGATTGGAAACAGGTAATTGTTAAGGGTCTTTGTTGATCCTTCCCTTCTGTTTTACAACAGCAAGTGATAGGAGTACAGTTGAAATTTTGCTTATATTGTGTTAGAGTGTAACTGAATAAACTACTTGAAACTTCAACAAGGCACATTTATTCCTTCCACAGGGAAGGCATAAGAGAGAGAGAGTCTCCTAGACCTGCTAGCCAAAGTGATTTTATCTGGACTACTCCATTGTACTCTGTTTCTTACATAATAAATAAAGACATTTTATCTTTCCACACACTGTTTAAGGATTTGGAATTCATAGTGAACAGTTTGTAGCAGTACAAATGCTGTTAAGTGCTGATTTTGCACTCTTAAATGAACTTTGAGAAGCACAACTTGCAGACATTAAAAAGTAATAGTATGACAATTTGTTTATGGCAATAATTCAAATCTAGTATTTATTTATTTTTATTTATTTTACAGATGTTTACTGGGGAGGTCTGACTGGACTTTTGGCCCATTTTCAGTGGAGGCCCACATAGAAAAGCTCCACAAGGATAATTAAGCCATGTTTTAAGCAGCTTTGAAAAATACAAGAAAGGTTTTTAGACCAAATAACAATGAAAATGCCTTATAAGCTTATTTATACAGATAATTAGATGGAGGTGTAACCATTGATGCATATGAGGTACATCATAGGTTGTTCTGGTTATAGAGATGAAAGGTAGATAAGAAATGTCTTGAAAAGAAAAACAAAGGACAAAGAAAGCTAACATCATTGGGCAGGTATTAAAGGACAGAGATGTATAAACTAACATCATTAGACAGGTATTAAAGAGCAGACATATATAAACTAACATCACTGGACAGGTATTAAAGAGCAGACATGTATAAACTAACATCATTGGACAGGTATTAAAGAGCAGACATGTATAAACTAACATCACTGGGCAGGTATTAAAGGGCAGAGATGTATAAACTAACATCATTGGACAGGTATTATAAGCAGATGTATAAACTAACATAACTGGGCAGGTATTAAAGGGGAGAGATGTATAAACTAACATCATTGGACAGGTATTAAATAGCAGACATGTATAAACTAACATCATTGGGCAGGTATTAAAGAGCAGACGTATAAACTAACATCAATGGGCAGGTATTAAAGGGCAGAGATGTATAAACTAACATCATTGGACAGGTATAAAAGGGGAGAGATGTATAAACTAACATCGTTGGACAGGTATTAAAGAGCAGATGAATAAACTAACATCATTGGACAGGTATTAAAGAGCAGACATGTATAAACTAACATCATTGGACAGGTATTAAGGAGCAGACATATAAACTAACATCATTGGACAGGTATTAAACAGCAGACATATATAAACTAACATCATTGGACACATATTAAAGAGCAGACATGTATAAGAGCTGAAAGGTGGCAGTAATGTAGATGCAGAGGAAGATTTGAAGTGATAGAAAGGGGGGAGTTTTAGCCTGGTTTACTGCAGGAGCAGAGCCGGGTATTAAGTGTTCTCTTAGCATTATCTTGCATTTGAAAATTGGATACATTGAGTACATTTTGAGGTATAATATTACAAGATTTTGATATTTTGTTGGAGTATAATGAGTCATTATGGTTATTACTGGGTTTAGGAGGTTTTAGGAGGATCTTAGAGTCTGACAGTTGTTATGGGGTATGATAAGATCACTAAAGGCTGGACAGTTGTCTGGGTGGTGTAGGAAGGAGTGTGCTAGGGCTAGATAGTTAAAGGTGAGTGGATTAGGAAGTTCCAACTATGTTAGGTGGTATAGTGCTGAGCATTGATGTGATCTAGATGGAAAGTTAATGGCAAATCTGGCTATTTTGTTATAGCATGTCTCCAATTTATTTAAGTCTACTTTTCTTAGGTTAGTAAATACTGGTAACGTATATAAGAGTGTGGAGAGTAGATGTGTTCTAGAGATGGACTGTCTAGTGGTATCGGTCAAGAAGGGCTTGATTCTATATAGTGAGCCTAATTTAAATTAGAGCTTTTTGATTGTTACTGCCAGGTGTTTGTCAAATTTAAGGTCACTGTCTATCATGAGCTTGGTGTGTTTAACTGGCTCTGTGACTGCATTCTTTGATGAGCATATTTTAAAGGGGAATTGTGGTCACTTTTTTGTTACTGGTGAAGAGCATGAGCTTTGTTTTGTTGGGATTGAGAATGAGTTGACAGACAGGTATTGTTTTATATCCAGGAAGGATTGTGTTTTTGTATGAGTTCAGGAAGTGAAGGAGGTATACATATGAGGGAGGAATCATCTGCATATCAGATTATGGTTGCATACTGAATGGCTGGCATACTGAATGGAGTCAGTTTGTTAAAATGGAGGAAAGGAGGAAAGGAGTGGACAAAGGACACCCATGGAGACTGGTAGCAGAGTTGAAAGTTCATTTTGCCACCTGACTGCCTGCTGATGGTCAGATAGGTAGTCGACAAACCAGGCTAGGGTAGATTGGGAGAGGTTTAAGACAGCTAGCTCATTAAAAAGTTTTTGGTAGGATACCGTATTGAAGGTCTTAGACATGTCAAGAAAGATGGATGATGCAATTAGGTTATTATTTTTATGGTGGTTGATTGTGTTACTAAAACTAACTAGAGCTATTGTACTATGTTTTGATCTAAAGACATGTTGAGATGTAGATAATAGGTTTTTTTTAGGAGGTGGTCTAGCAGTTGTGCATGTATGCATTTTTCAGTCATTTTTGCTATAGGTGATAGAATAGCAAGTGGCTGTAATTTGTGAATTCAGTGTAGGTACCTCCTTTGTGGAGGGGAATTATGTAGGCGACTTTCCAAAGCTTGATATGGGGTATGAGATGACATCTGCAGCTAATTTAAGAAATTCACGTCTAGTGGGAATTTGTATTAGTTTATCTAAAGCTGTGAAGGTTAATGAAGTTTGAGGGGATTATGGGAGGAGCATGTTGTCCAATCTATATTGAAGTCCCCATTATTATAGTTTCTTGACTCAGAGTGGATGTACACCAGCAGAGGCAGTCCTTAATTATGTTTGGTTTGTTACCTGGTGGGATGTAGATGGCTATTATGTTGATGTGCTTCTTAGGGTTTGTATAAAGTTGGGATATGAGTACTTCTAAATTAGCTAGGCTGATGGGATTGATAGTAATCTATCAATTATGAGATTATCCTTGTATAATATTGTTATACAGGAGACTTTCAAAAGTTTAGGGATATATTTTTCTGTTATAGTCCAGTTGATTGAGCTTGATATAGGGTAGGAGATGATGTCTACAGCTAATTTAAGAAATTCACCAGGGAGTTGGTCAGTGGTGAGGGATGAAGGTTTAAATTTAAACAGATACTTTTTGATTGTTGTAGTTTGTATTGGATTTATGGTGAAGAAGTTAAGATTAGTTTTCATGTTTGTGGGTAGAGTTAGAGGATGATTGCTGTTGTTCTTAATCAGGGATACAGTAAAGTTGATAAAGTGTGTATTAAATTGTGAGGCTATACTGCCAGCATGGTTTGCTCTGGATGGAGCTGGGGAGGTGGATTGGTTTAGATTTAATAATTGATTAATAGCTATCCAGAATTTCTGGGGATTGTTTTAGCGCTTTTCTTGAATTATTGTATAGTATTGTTATTATCATGTGTTATGTGTTTTTTGGTGTGGTTTCATAATAGGTAGTACTTTTGAAGGGATATTTGGTTTTTGGTCTTCTGGTATGGGTGCCATGTTCTGTCTCTCTGTCTGAGGATTCAGTAGTGAGCCAATGTGTCAGTTTGGATTTTACCTGCATCTTTTTGAGGGTAGCTAAATCACTTAGGATAGTGAAGAATTTTTCAGTGAAGTACTTGAACTGCTACGCAGGTCAAGGTGGAAGTGTTTTAGTGGGTGCCAGTCACCTAGATTTAACAGAGTTTTGAATGAGTTAAGGGAGAAGTTCTTTTTGTTATGAACATGTTTGTAGAAGGTGGTTTTTGGAAGGATTGTGAGTTGTTTTTGTAGGTATGTGGGCAAGTCATGGCCTAGGCTGTCAGGAAGGTAGCCCAATTGGCAGTGGAATGGGTTTACATTGACTAGGATCAGTTGTTTTTTGGTGGAGTAGGTTTACATTGACTAGGATCTATTGTTTATTGTTGGATTGGGTTTACATTGACTAGGATGGATTGTTTATTGTTGGAGTGGGTTTACATTAACTAGGATCAATTGTTTATTGGTGGAATAAGTTTACATTGACTAGAACCAATTGTTTATTGTTGGAGTGGGTTTACATTGACTAGGATTGATTGTTTATTGGTGGAGTAGGTTTACATTGACTAGGATGGATTGTGTATTTGTTGGAGTGGGATTACATTGACTAGGATCAATTGTTTATTAGTGAAGTAGGTTTACATTGACTAGAACCAATTGCTTATTGTTGGAGTGGGTTTACATTGACTAGGATTGATTGTTTTTGGTGGAGTGGGTTTACATTGACTAGGATCAATTGTTTTTTGTGGAGTAGGATTACATTGACTAGGATTAATTGTTTTTTCATGGAGTAGGTTTACAATGACTAGGATTGATTGTTTTTTGGTGGAGTAGGTTTACATTGAATAGGATTGATTGTTTTTTGGTGGAGTAGGTTTACAATGACTAGGATTGATTGTTTTTTGGTGGAGTAGGTTTACATTGACTAGGATCAATTGTTTTTGGTGGAGTGGGTTTACATTGACTAGGATCAATTGTTTTTTGTGGAGTAGGTTTACATTGACAAGGATTGATTGTTTTTTCATGGAGTAGGTTTACAATGACTAGGATGGATTGTTTTTTGGTGGAGTAGGTTTACATTGAATAGGATTGATTGTTTTTGGTGGAGTAGGTTTACAATGACTAGGATTGATTGTTTTTTGGTGGAGTAGGTTTACATTGACTAGTATCAATTGTTTTTTGGTGGAGTAGGTTTACATTGACTAGGATTGATTGTTTATTGTTGGAGTAGGTTTACAATGACTAGAATTGATTGTTTTTTGGTGTAGTAGGTTTACATTGACTAGGATCAATTGTTTGTTGGTGGTGTAGGTTTACAATGACTAGGGTTGATTGTTTTTTGGTGGAGTAGGTTTACATTGACTAGGATTGATTGTTTTTTGGTGGAGTAGGTTTACATTGACTAGGATTGATTGTTTTTTGGTGGAGTAGGTTTACATTGACTAGGATTGATTGTTTATCATTGGATTGGGTTTACATTGACTAGGATTGTTTGTTTTTTGGTGGAGTAGGTTTACATTGACTAGGATTGATTGTTTATTGTTGGAGTAGGTTTACATTGATTGTTTTTTGGTGGAGTAGGTTCACATTGACTAGGATTGATTGTTTATTGTTGAAGTAGGTTTACATTGACTAGGATTGATTGTTTTTTGGTGGGGTAGGTTTACATTGACTAGGATCGATTGTTTATTGTTATGATTGTCATGTCTAGTTGGAATTTGTATTAGTTTTTCTAAAGCTGTGAAGATTAATGAAGTTTGAGGGATTATGGGAGGAGCAGATTGTCCAGTCTATATTAAAGTCCCCATTATTATAGTATCTTGGCTGAGAGTGGATGTACACCAGCAGAGGAAGTCCTCGATTATAGCTGTTTTTTTACCTGGTGGAATGTAGATAGCGATTATGTTGATGTGCTTGTTAGGGTTTATATGAAGTCAGGAGATGAGTAATTCTAAATTAGCTATGTTGGTGGGATTGATAGTAAGGCTATCAATTTTGAGATTATCCTTGTATAATATTGCTATGCCGCCACTGCATTTATTAGTCTTATGCTGTCTGTGGATGTTATAGCCGGGGATCAGGAATTCATTATCTTGAATGTGGGCTTTTAGGTAAGTTTCAGTTAGGATTGCTATGTTTGGGGAGTAGTGGGATAGGGATGAGTGAAATTCATGAATTTTGTTTGGTAGGCTTCTAAGGCTCATATTTAGTAATAGCAGATCGGAGTTGCTGTGGAGGAGATTGTTAGGGTTTACATTTGTTGGAGTGGTCAGTTGGTTAGGTGTGTGTGCGTTTGGGACTGGGGGCCTGGGTAGGGTGCATGTCCTCACTTACTTTGATATGTTTTATAATATTATATCATCTTTTGTGCTGATTCAGATTTCACAAGTGATGACTTTGCAATATAGCAAGACCCTCAAGCCCCATGATTTCCATTCTGTATACTAAATACCTTAAAGGGAATATCTAATTTGGACATATAGACTTCATAAATGCGAGTCACTTAAAACCTTAATGAGTTTCCATTTTTTTATCATGCTATAGGAAGTAAAAAAAACAGACTAAGATTGATCCCTGTCATACTATGGATGAGGTTAACAAGAAATTGGAACAAAACTTCAAACTGACATTAAAACTCTCAGTATGTTTAAAGAATGTAACTATCATGTTCTTCCAAGGATTATGTTTACAAACCTAGACAGACATGAGCAGGACTCTCAACACAGTTACTGCACTGTAACATCGTAGCATATCTCAAACACAGATAATGCACTGTAACATTGTAATGTATGTAACAAAAGTGCCCTTGTTATTGGGAGCAGCATTCAAAACACAGTTACTGTACTGTAGCATTGTGGCATATCTAACAAATGTGCTTTTGTTATTGTAACCTATAGTCACCTGTATCTCTAACTGGATCTAAAATGGAACTAAGTATTATTTAAATAATTTGCACAAATGCTAATACAGACAAGAGCTGGCACAGCTGTTTTGATTCATTACTGAAAGACAGCCAAATCCATGGTTTGTGTCTGCTGAAAACAGTTCATGAGTTAATACACCTACCAGTTAGCAAAGTTAGCAAATAAATAAATATATTTATTTATAAATAATATATAGACAGAACAAATTATGCTAGCAAAAACACTGCAGAAGAAGTCATGATCTTTGTTACAGCAGTTGCATTACACGTTAAGAAACAGATGGGTTACAGAAACAACATTTTGCATTAATATGAAAAGATCCAATGTCAGTCAGTGTAACAAGCATTATTTATATTCTTTATATTGTGAGTATCCCTGAAGATATGCAGGTACCAGTGAAAGGACATGTACATGCATTCATTTAAAATGATGCTTTATTATTCATTTGCAGTAAAGGATATACTCATACACTTCAGATCTAAATATGTGATGGATGTCTATCACTGTTTGGCAGCTTCAGCTGGAGGGGTAGGAGTTAAGAATGGCGAAGTGATATCAAAAGAATCTGGAGCAATGATACTTTCAAATCATTTAGAAAGAACTCAAAGCTGATGCCTCTCAGCACACATACAAAACTCTGGTTATGGAAATAGGTGGTACCAATGCACTATTAGACAGTAGTATGAAAATCTTGGATAAACTTTTAAAATGTGTGCATTTCTGTGTCTGTGTCTGTGTGCAAGTTTATGTGTCTGTATCTGTGTGTATGTTTGTGTGTCTGTGTGCATGTTTATGTGTCAGTGTCTGTGTGCATGTTTGTGTGTCTGTGTCTATGTGCATGTTTGCGTCTGTGTCTGTATGCATGGTCGTGTGTCTGTGTCTGTGTGCATGTTTGTGTGTCTGTGTCTATGTGCATGTTTGTGTGTCTGTGTCTATGTGCATGTTTGTGTCTGTGTCTGTATGCATGGTTGTGTGTCTGTGTCTGTGTGCATGTTTATGTGCCTGTGTCTGTGTGCATGTCTGGCTACTGTACAGTAAGTGAGACACAGGAAGAAGACGTACATAAAAAAGGATTAACTTCACAAGCCAAAAATGAAAACCAGAGTAATCCACTAACTGACATTGTAGTTTCAAACAAAAGTAAACAGTACCTAAAGTTGCTTTCACTCAGTTTTCACAGTTTTTCAGCTATTAGATTGTTTTCAGCCTCCTCCCACTATTGACTGTTTGTAAAGTAAATGTCCAAGGCTGCAGACCACTCCCAGATCCATCTTCTATCTTTGTAAGCATAGGTGCCGGAAGCTGTTAAAGACTGGGGGGAGGGGGGCTGAGGGTGACAGGGGCACTTAGTGAACTAAAAAGAGTCATTGTTTTATAACTATTTGCTACCACAACATAGGTTCACTTGGAGGGCATTTTAAGCTTAGCCAATTCCCTTTTGGTGCTTGAATTAACATTTTCTGATTGGTCTTAGCTATCCCCATGGCTGATAATTGTATATTAGCCCTAGTGAGAACAACTGTGATCATACCATAGATAATTTGAGGGAGCCATGTAATGGATGCAGCATTTAGGAACTGCCTCTATCCATTAATGGCATGAGTGGAAATCCTGGAATACATTTTCTATTACCATCCTTAGATCTCAGTTGCATTTGAATATGGATGGATGAGCTTTGCTTTATTTTTATGCTTAGTCTGTTCCAGAACAGTGGTAGCCTCTGTGATATATATCCATCTCTCCGCAACATTCAGTTTAGATACCTGGACTGAGTATTTCTGATGTCATTTGACTTGTTGATGTTCAGTAGGTCCATCTGGATTATGTCCGAGGAGGCTTTGTATGCCAGACACGTCATCTCTAAGCACTCTGTAGGATACTGAGTATAGTAATACATCTTTGAGGTGGTCCATGCAAGACCTATTGTTTAGGACTTGTATCCTTTTAGTAAGGTATCTCTGAAGGTATTCCAATTGTTGCATGGGGCTGGACAGATACATGCCAAAGTGGGCATTATACAAAATGATTGACATATAGAGGGCTTTGTAAAGGGGGACAACAACACCTCTACTTCTGTACACAATCAATTTGTTTATAAGCTGTGCAATATAGAAAAACTTTCTTATGGCTCTGGGCACATGTTGGTCAAAAGTTAGGTCACTGTACACACAAGTTCCCAAATGCCAAACAATTGGATCAGTTCTCAGAGGGTATTGTCATGATTTTGACACCAGTTATTATTTGGGAAAAACCTTCCTGCATGATGGTTAAGTCATTTGGGGATTCAATAACTTCTCCTAGCTTGCAGTCATGTCAAACTTAGCTGGCCAAAGCTCTTTGGTATTTCCTTTTACTTTTGAGATGAATATGCTAAACAGAAAAAGTCTCAGCACCGAACCCTGGGGGACTCCATTCGTGATTGGTCTCTTCCCCTGTTTTGATCTCCTGCATCCTATGAGCCAAGCTGGCAATGCAGTTGGTGATGTAAGTGTTTGCTCCTACATTATTCATCTTTTGTACTACACCTGAGTAGGGGGTTGTGTCAGAAGGCTTGGCCAGGTCAAGGTAATGTGGTGTGAACTGTTTTACCTTCATCCATTGCTTTGGTAACAAGAGAAAAGCTTAAAAATTGCCCATGAGTTTGAGCCTTTCACACTTTCCTCTGGGCTGTTTTCAAACACGTTTTTAGGGCCATGCATACATGTATGCATTCCTTGATTCACATCCCTGATTGTATTAAATTATATTCCTTGTATAATACAGCACACTTGTTAGACTTAAGTTAAAGCAAATTTTGAATTAATTGTTTAAACATTTTTCCAGTAGGCAATGAAGCAAAATGCATGCACCAATAATGACAAAACTGCCCTATTCAGAACATTTCCATGATAACAGTCTACTTCCACAAACTATTGCATTTTAAATGTATTGTCTGAACATTTTTCCAGTAGGCAATAAAGCAAAATGCGTGCACCAATAATGACAAAACTGCCCTATTCAGAACATTTCCATGATAACAGTATACTTCCACACACAACTGCATTTTAAATTTGTATGCATCTTCTTTTTTCCCCTGTCCTGCCCTGGCTGCTGTGCTCCCTTGCTAAGCATCTGCAACTAATACTTGGGCTCCTGCCTCCTTCCTGAATCCTTTAAATTGTACCCTCCTGGTCACCAGGGCTTCGTACCTCCACTAAAGAAAGGCAACACCAAGGCTAAGTACCTCCACTATAGAAAGTCAATCCCATCTGAAAGGACTACCGCTCACTGGCAACCGCTCTCCACAAGGACTACTTTGTTTTAAAAGAAAACACTTGGGCTCCTGCCTCCTGCCTGAATCCTTTAAATTGTACCCTCCTGGTCACCAGGGCTTCATACCTCCACTAAAGAAAGGCAACACCAGGACTAAGTACCTCCACTATAGAAAGTCAGTCCCATCTGAAAGGACTACCGCTCACTGGCAACCGCTCTCCAGAAGGACTACTTTGTTTTAAAAGAAAACAGTATGTGTTCTACTCTAACTGTTGGTAATAGCAATTTTGGCAATAAGTAGGTCACAGTTCGCCTCCCTGCTAGGACAGCCTGCAGCCTAAACTCCCACCCCCACTCTCTATTGCGTGTTCTTTACCCGTTAACTCTACCAATATCCTGACTGCTGCTACCTCTCTATACCTGCTATCTCCCCTTCAAACCTCCACTGCAATAGAATTGCCTGGCCTCTAGGTGGCGCTCCACTACCTTCCTTTCTGTCACCATACTCTCTTCTCTTCCTTATACTGCCCTCTGACATCTTTCCTCTCTCCCTCTTCTGCCCCAGGACTACACACCACTCGCTACTTTGCAAATACCCTTTCTCTGTCCTTTTCACTATAAGCCCCCACCCTCTGTCTCTGTCCTTCTGCTACTTATACCTTATCTCTCCATTACTTTATACTACATTACTGTAGCCTTCCTTCACCCTGCACTTAGTGTAAAACTTACCTTGACTATCTCTCTTACTGATAGTCTTCCTCACTCTCTCCTCCTTTGGATCTATGACTACAGCCCCCTCTCTATTCTCCTTTCCGTCCCCTTAACTACACTTTAACACTGCCCACTCTTGCTCCGACCTTTCTATTCTGTCGCTACTTCTAGTCAGCCGTAATCTATCATTTTTGTCTCCCTTCCCTCTCCTCTGCTCCCCCCTTTCCCTCTAACCTATTTTCTCCTTACAACTTCCTTACTCTCTTCATTTCTGTGCTATCGCACCTGACGAGGTTTTTCTCCTTGTGACTTCCGGTCTGAACCTCACTCCCCTTACACTCTCTTCTTCCCCCTACCCCTCAGTTACCCCTACCACATAGCCCACTTCCTCTCCTACTCTATATAACTCCATTTTCTAAACTGCTGCCATCTTCTTTTTTCCCTGTCCTGCCCCGGCTGCTGTGCTCCCTTGCCAAGTGTCTGCACCTAATAGTAAGTTTGTTGGACTACTTGCAAATACATATACCCCTTACTGCTGCATTAACTGTCTAGAATTTGTGATTTCCTTAAAAGGTTTTTGGTGTTTTTGTACGTATTCTGTGCTTGCCACTTTTTAACTACCTGTTGAATCTGTGATTGTTAACTCAATGTTTTTCCCGCCTCAAACGCCTACTCTAGTAAGCGCTTGTATGCGGAACTTGCACTAGCCCTACCACGGGCTTGTTTTTGATAATCGCTAAAGCATATGTGTTCTGTATTGACATCGACTGAGCATTGCAAACGCTAACCTAAGATATGTACTAACTACTATTGTATTAGGATTTTCTGGAAATCGGCCCTTGTTTCCCTATTCCTACGCTCATTTCAGATAGCATTGCGCTAGCGAAATCAGTGTCTGTAATTAAATTAGCCGATAGTCATTTCTCTAGAAATTCTCTTGCTAGCTACAGTGCTACTTAATTCAGTATTCATCTGATTGTCTATGGTATTAGTGTTCAGCAGCGCGCATTGTTTTAGTCAATTGCATTGCCATGAGTTGCACCTAATTGTTACTTGTTATTACTTTAGTTATTTGTTACATGTCACTTGCTACTAATGTAGTTATTTGTTACATGTTACTTGCTGTTATTCTTAGTTAACACCAGCATGCTATACGCAGTTGTAGCATCTGTTTAAGACTGTATCCGTCTAGTTCACTTAAAGTGTAACACATGGTAGATATACCTGATCGGAACTTGCTCTGTTTTCTTCTACTTCCTCTAACCTGAAGCTCATAAACTATAGGCTTTTTTCTCTTTTAATCGCTGGCTCACTTATGTTGCACTCGTCACTCTAACTCCTGATCCCTTCCTACGTTCCTTCTATAGAGACCCTGAAGCAGTCGCTGAGTAACACTACACTCTCAGTTGGAGTAACTAAGCTGTTTCCCACACCTATTTACTCCCCTTGTCTGGCCACTGAAATTACCTAGCGTAAAAGGAACTTCTACCGTGTTACCTTTCTGTGCTTGAATGCACCTTTACAATACTGATTAGGTGTAGCTGTTTCTTCTATAGCTGCCTGTAACCTTAGTTGTTTGATAATTTATGTATATATTTTTCTTAACAAATGCCAGCTTGTACCCTTAAGATACTGTATCGCCTGCTTAAACATTTCCTCTCTCTTCTTATCTGTTTTAAGCTTGGGCTCCTGCCTCCTGCCTGAATCCTTTAAATTGTACCCTCCTGGTCACCAGGGCTTCGTACCTCCACTAAAGAAAGGCAACACCAGGGCTAAGTACCTCCACTATAGAAAGTCAATCCCATCTGAAAGGACTACCGCTCACTGGCAACCACTCTCCACAAGGACTACTTTGTTTTCAAAGAAAACAGTATGTGTTCTACTCTAACTGTTGGTAATAGCAATTTTGGCAATAAGTAGGTCGCAGTTCGCCTCCCTGCTAGGACAGCCTGCCCCCAAAGTCCACCCACCCCCAGCACCTCAACATTTATACCTAACAAGCACCTCCTACCATAATTACTATCCAATCTTAATCCACCTCCTACTACCCCTCCCCTTCCTATCTCATCAACCTACTATCCTATCATAATCCACGTATTATTAACCACTCCTTTTATCTCATACCAAAGAATACACCTACCCTTTTCTCCTCCCATACTACTCCTCCCACTCAAATTCCTATACCTCTATATGTTCACTCTCCCACTGTCCTTGTCTACACTTTTCCAATTCTTTCCTCTCAATCCTACACCTTCCTTCGCAACTTACATCACTTACTAATTTTTTCTTTCTCTCTGTACATTACTCCATTCTTTCCTTCTCATGCCCTGCCACCTCCCCATAACTATCCTACTCCCCTGCTCCCTTCTCCTCATACTAATACCTCTATATCTTGCTACTTCTTACTCTCACACAACCATCCCATTCCTCCCCCCAACTCAAACTATCCCTAACACCCAACTACATGCTCTCCTCTTCCCACACTTCCACTCCATTTCTTCCTCCTTTATTCCACCAAACGCCCTGTTTCTCTTTCATCCTAAACTCTTCTCCTCATCAACTAAAACTCTCTCTCTCAAACTTCTGCTAAACACAGACAAATACCTACCACACAAATTTAACAGATTAAAATTTATAATCTGTAATGTCTTAGCCTTATCTGGTGACATTCATCCTAACCCCAGCCCTTACCTTAACACAAACTACTCCTTCCCTTCACCCTCCTCTTCTCCCACTACAAACAACACCACCCTAGATTCCTTTTCTCCCCCCATTTCCCCTCTTAGCACTCTAAAAATCTTCACTATCAATGCCCAAAGCCTTAATAACAAACTTCACCACATACAAGCCTGGATTAATCACAATCAACCCGACATCCTAGCCATCTCTGAAACTTGGCTAAAACCCCATATTACTGACTCTGAAATCCTACCTCCTGGTTACCACATGCTCAGAAATGACCATCTACACAAAAAAGGTGGAGGCTCTGCCCTAATTTACTCCAATGTCCTCTCCCTAATCCCTCTTCAAACCCCTACCCCTAAATTCAAAAATACCGAAATCACTGCAAGCCTGCTCTGATTGAACAGTCATAAAAATATCTGCTTCATTTCATTATACATCTCCCCAGGCAACAATATCTCCATCCTCAAAGATATTCTATACTGGGCCTCAACTGAAATAAAATATGAAACCTACATTCTAGGCGATGTCAATATCGACTGGAATAAATTCAACAAACCTTCCCCCTCACTATCTATTAACCTTCTCAGCTTCACTCAAGTTATCCTTTCAACAACTCACCCTAACAAAAATCACCCACCAGGGTCCATCATAGATTGGATTCTAGCCTCCCATCCAAACAATATCAGTCTCTCTGGCACTATTCCCGATACCTTCAGTGACCATCTCCCTGCCTTCATCCATCGGTCATCTAACTCCATCCAACACCAACATCTCTTTGTCAAACACGCAACCTCAGTAACTGCAACCCCTTAATCTTTTCTGACATCCTCAAACAAATTAATTGGCAACCCCTAAACATGCTCCCACTCGACAACGCTGTTGAGCATTTCAACTCTATCTTCATAAATACCCTTAACTCCCTTGCCCCTCTAAGAAATAAAAGAATCAAAGCTAATTCTGCCCCATGGCGAACCACAGAAACTAAACAAATTATGCATCTCAGAGTCAAATCCTGGAAGCTCTATCAGAGAAATAAACTGTCCTCTGCCTTGCTCAAGTACACTCAACTCCACAACCAAGTAAAAAAACTTATTACCAAGGACAAAAAAAACTACTATAATAAATTCCAGTCAAATAACAACAAGAACCCAAAAAAAATCTGGAAATCGGTCAACTCCCTTCTCCATCCTGGCTCTCAGAACAATCCCTACCCTGACCCTAATCTATCTGACAATGAACTCAGCTCTCATTTCAACACCTTATTTACTGAAACTATAGCTAAACAAACCAAAACATTCCCTAATACTAACCCTCCTAACTCCCTCCTCACAACACCTAATAACCCAAATAACAATACCCTTAATTTCAATCTCAAACCTGTTTCCACCAATTTTATAAAAAAGCTTCTATCCAAGTTGAAGCCTTGCATTAATGCCCCTGACAACATCCCCTCCTCCTTCCTCAAACATGCAGCTGAAGGTATTGCCCTCCCAATTAGTACTCTGATTAATAGATCCTTAAATGAGTCATACGTACCAAAACTCTGGCGTACTGCCTACATTCTTCCTCTCCACAAAGGAGGCAAAAACACCACTATTTCTAACTTCCACCCTATCGCCTTACTCTTCCCAATATCAAAAATTCCAGAAAAATGTGTACGCCACCAACTTCTGCCTTATCTAATTCAGAATCATCTCCTAACTCCCACCCAGCACGGCTTCCGTCCTGGCCACAGTACCACAACTGCCTTACTATCTTTCCTAGAAACTGTCAATCAAGCACGAGACTCTGGTCTCATAGTATCCACAGTACTACTAGATCTCTCAAAAGCCTTTGATACCATCTCCCACACACACCTTCTACATCATCTGACTAACCTCAAACTCTCTCTAAATACTTTATCCTAGTTCTCCAGCTACCTATCAGACAGATCTCAAGCTGTCAAATGGAAGAACTCCTCCTCCTTCTTGCCAACACCTACCGGAGTTCCTCAGGGGTCCATCCTTGGACCCATGCTCTTCACCATCTTTATAAACAATCTTCATACCGTCATCCCAGACACCACAGTCATCCAATATGCAGATAACTCCACCTTGGTCTGTTCCGCCCCCAACCTTCCTGAACTTCTGACCAAAACTCAGTTAGCCTTTTCCACTACTGAGAACTGGATGCACCAAAACCACCTCTCCCAACTCCAATAAGTCTAAAATACTAATTTTCCTCTCCTCCAAAGTAACCATCTTAGACAAAAACACTTTCAATGTCATAAGCCAAACTAACACTGCCATTGAAGTGGTCCCCTCCTCAAAACTCCTTGGCATTATCATAGATGAAAACCTCAAGTTTGATCTTCACATACAACAAAACATAAAGAAAACCTACCAAAAGCTAGGTATGCTTTATAGGAATAATCTCTTTCTTTCCAACTCCACTAGGCATACCCTTGCTATCACCTACCTCCTACCTTCCCTTCTAAACGGAGCCCCTCTTCTAACCAACTTGTCTGCTACCAACACCTCTAAACTCGAAGCCTGCTATAATAAAATCTCTAAATTTGTCACCAAATCTAGAACATCAACGCACCACTGTCTCAGCCTACAATCTCTGAACTGGTTAGAACTCCCTAACCACCTTGACTATCTGCAACTAACTACCACTCACAAACTAATATTCTCCCCTGATAATTGCCCAGCCTTAAAGAACATCCTTCCTCCATACATCCCAAACAGAGCTCTGAGATCCGAACACCAAAACCTAATCACCATTCACAAGCCCAAACGTCCCACTGGCCAGCTTTTACTCTCCTTCTCTCTTGGTAAAAAATGGAACTCTGCCTCCTTCTCTTAGGACCATATCTAACGCTGAATCCTTCAAAACCCAACTTCTCCATCACCTATCTACCAAATGGAAATGCTCCTGCTTTCACCCCACTTAAACTCCAAGAATCCCCACTAGCTTTCCAACTCTACTAAACTCTCTTCTTATTCTTACAGCTTAATAAACCTGTATGAACCAGAACTAGCAGATTATTGACTCCAAGCTTGAATATTTTGTTTCAAAAAAAAAAAAAAAAAATTTTTTTATCATAATCTATATCTTTCTATATTTTTTTCTTTTTCCCTGTGTTAAACTGCCTCACAATGTATATAATCCCTATACAATTTGGAATGTATTAATCCCACTCTTGTATTCCCTGTGTGATCTTTATTTTGTATTTTGCATCATTTGTATTGTATTACTCATGGAGCTTTTCTCCCCGGGGACTCCACTGAAAACGGGCACTTCATGGCCCAGTGGACTTCCCCGGTAATCAAACTGAAAATAATAAATAATAATAAAATAATAATAAAGTTGTTGTTTGAACATTTTTCCAGTAGGCAATGAAGCAAAATGCATGTACCAATAATGACAAAACTGCCCTATTCGGAACATTTCCATGATAACAGTCTACTTCCACACAGAATTGCATTTTAAATTTATTGTTTGAACATTTTTCCAGTAGGCAATGAAGCAAAATGCATGCACCACTAATGACAAAACTGTCCTATTCAGAACATTTCCATGATAACAGTATACTTCTACACACAATATATAAATATAGAATCACAGTAGAGTGTAAGCCATAGGCATGTTGCTCAGCTTCTTGAACTTAATTTCAATTGGGGGGCAAAAGGCCAAAAACCAGAGACACATTTTAAACATTGCGTGTATAATTTTGGAAAGTTGCTTGCATAAAATGTTGTTACCACCATGCATCTCACTTCCAAGTCTTGAACCCAGAGAACTACAGTCAGAGCAACATACCACTAAGCTAAACCAGCAGCTTCTTGAAAGACAGGAAGACAAACTTAAATGGCTATCATATCATTTAGTGAATTCAGTTCTCACTTCTTACCATATCTCTAACCTCTTAGCACAAAAATACAGAACAAAGCCAATAATGGGGGAATACAGCCCCAAAAAAGGGACACATTTCAAATACTGATTTTATAACCATAGAAAATTGCTAGAATAAAAGGTCTTACCATTCCTGCAAACCAGAGGAACAGAACAAAAATGTGAGGCATAAATTCACAAGTGATGGTGGTTAGGGACTTTAGGCTCCTTTTACCTGTACCCAAGGTACAGTGTTTGAGCCTGAGTACCTCTAGCCACAAGATGTATCCTGCTGGGGTCTTACACACACACACACACACACACACACACACACACACACACACACACACACACACACACATATACACACACACACACACACACACACAAACAAACACACACACTCTGCTCCACTCTGCAATGAAATCTAAATCCTGTTGTTTCTAACTCCTGTTGTTTCAGCGTCTGTCTGCTCCACTCTGCAATTACATCCTGTCATTCCAAATCCGCTCCATTAGTCTGCAAATTAAATCCTTTCTGTCCACTCCATTAGTCTGTTTCTGCAGGCAGCAGCTTCTGAAATCCCGCTTGCAAACACAGCCGGAAATAGGTGCGCTGACATTACCGCTGCAGTTGGAGGAGTGGAAAATGATAGGGGCAGAGGTATGGATGATTTGCAAAAGTGGGAGGGCTCCCCTCACCCCACATTCTAGGGTTCCGGTGCCCATGTCTGTAAGCAGGTCCATCCAAGCATACGATGTGTGCACAGAACCCTATCATATGATGTGTGCACAGATCCTATCATAAGATGTTTGCAGAGTGTCTAACATAAGACATGTGCAGAGCACCCTAGCATATGATGTGTATGTAGCATCCTAGCATATGATGTGTGCACAGATGTTATCATAAAATGTGTGCAGTGCACCCTAGAATATGATGTGTGCAGAGCACCCTAGCATATGATGTGTGCATAGATCCTATCATAACATGTGTGGAGAGCACCCTAGCATATGATGTGCGCACAGATCCTATCATAAGATGTGAGCAGAGTAACCTAGCATATGATGTGTTCATAGCATCCTAGCATATGATGCGTGCGTAGCATCCTGTCATAAGATGTGAGCAGAGTACCCTAACATATTATGTGTGCATAGCATCCTAGCATATGAGGTATGCACAGATCCTATCATAAGATACCTGCACAGTATTCCAGCATATGATGTGTGCTTAGCATCCTAGCTTATGATGTGTGCACAGATCCTGTCATAAGATGTGTGCAGAGTACCCTAGCATATGATGTGTGTATAGCATCATAGCATATTATGATGTGTGCACAGATCCTGTCATAAAATGTGTGAGAGTACCCTAGCATATGATGTGTGCACAGATCCTATCATAAGATGTGTGTGTAGCATCCTAGCATATGATGTGTGCACAGATCCTATCATAAGATGTGTGCAGAGCACCCTAGCATATGATGTGTGCATAGCATCCTAGCATATGATGCATGCACAAATTCTATTATAAGATTGTGCAGAGTACCCAAGCATACGATGCGTGTGTAGCATCCTAGTAATATGATGTGTTCACAGTTCCTATCATAGGATGTGTGCAGAGCACCCTAGCATATGTGTGCATAGCATCCTAGCATATAATATGTGTACAGATCCTATCATAAGATACGTGAACAGTACCCTAGCACTTGATGTGTGCATAGCATCCTATCATAAGATGTGTGCAGTGTACCCTAACATATGATGTGTGCATAGCATCCTAGCTTTTGAGGTGTGCACAGATCCTATCATAAGATGCATGCACAGTACCCAAGCTTATGTGTGCTTATCATCCTAGCATATGATGTGTGCAAAGATCTTGTTATAAGATGTGTGCAGAGTACCCAAGCATATGATGTGTGCATAGTATCCTAGCATATGATGGTTGCACAAATCTTATCATAAAATGTGTGCAGAGTACTGTAGCATATGATGTGTGCACAGATGCTATCATAAGATGTGTGCATAGAATCCTCGCATATGATGTGTGCACAGATCCTGTCATAGGATGTGTGCAGAGGACTCTAGCATATATGTGCATAGCATCCTAGTATATGATGCGTGCACAAATCCTATTATAAGATGTGTGCAGAGTACCCAAGCATATCATGTGTGTGTAGCATTTTAGCATATGATGTGTTCACAGATCCTATCATAGGATGTTTGCAGAGCACCCTAGTATATGATGAGTGTGTAGCATCCTAGCATATGATATGTATACAGATACTATCATAAGATATGTGCACAGTACCCTAGCATATGATGTGTGTGTAGCATCTTATCATAAGATGTATGCAGAGTGCCCTAATATATAATGTGTGCATAGCATCTTAGCATATGATGTGTGCACAGATGCTATCATAAGATGTGTGCAGAGCACCCTATAATATGATGTGTGCATAGCATTTTAGCATATGATGTGCACACAGATCCTATCAAAATATGTGTGCAGAGCACCCTAGCATATGATGTGTGCACAGATCCTATCATAACGTGTGGAGAGCACCCTAGCATATGAGGTGTGCATAGCATCCTAGCATATGATGTGTGCACAGATCCTATCATAAGATGTGAGCAGACTAACCTAGCATATGATGTGTTCATAGCATCCTAGCATATGATGCGTGCGTAGCATCCTGTCATAAGATGTGTGCAGAGTACTCTAACATATGATGTGTGCATAGCATCCTAGCATATGAGGTATGCACAGATGCTATCATAAGATGCATGCACAGTATTCCAGCATATGATGTGTGCTTAGCATCCTAGTTTATGATGTGTGCACAGATCCTGTCATAAGATGTGTGCAGAGTACCCTAGCATATGATGTGTGCACAGATCCTGTCATAAGATGTGTGAGAGTACCCTAGCATATGATGTGTGCACAGATCCTATCATAAGATGTGTGCATAGTAATATGATGTGTGCACAGATCCTATCATAAGATGTGTGCAGAGCACCCTAGCATCCTAGCATATATGTGCACAGATCCTATCATAGGATGTGTGCACAGCACCCTAGCATATGATGTGTGTGTAGCATCCTAGCATATGATGTGTGCACAGATCCTGTCATAGGATGTGTGCAGAGGGTCCTAGCATATGATATGTGCATAGCATTCTAGTATATGATGCGTGCACAAATCCTGTTATAAGATGTGTGCAGAGTACCCAAGCATATCGTGTGTGTGTAGCATTTTAGCATATGATGTGTTCACAGATCCTATCATAGGATGTTTGCAGAGCACCCTAGCATATGATGTGTGTGTAGCATCCTAGCATATGATATGTATACAGATACTATCGTAAGATATGTGTACAGTACCCTAGCTTATGAAGTGTGTGTGTAGCATCTTATCATAAGATGTATGCAGAGTGCCCTAATATATAATGTGTGCATAGCATCCTAACATATGATGGGTGCACACATCTTATCATAAGATGTGTGTAGAGCACCCAAGAATATATTGTGTGTGTAGCATCCTAGCACACATCCTGTGTTCACAGATCCTATCATATGATGTGTGCAGAGCACCCTAGCATATGATGTGTGCGTAGCATCATAGCATATGATGTATGTACAGATCCTATCATAAGATATGTGCACAGTACCCTAGCATATGATGTGTGCATAGCATCCTAGCATATGATGTGTGCACAGATCCTGTCATAAGATGTGTGCAGAGTACCCTAGTATAGGATCCTAGCATATGATGTGTGCAAAGATCCTATCATAAGATGTGTGCAGAGCACCCTAGCATATGATGTGTGTATAGCATCTTAGCATATGATGCGTGCACAAATCCTATCATAAGATGTGTACCCAAGCATATGATGTGTGTTTACCATCCTAGCATATGATGTGTGCACAGATCCTGTCATAAGATGTGTGCAGAGTACCCTAGCATATGATGTGTGCGTAGCATCCTAGCATATGATGTGTGCACAGATCCTGTCATAGGATATGTGCAGAGGACCCTAGCACATATGTGCATAGCATCCTAGCATATGATGCGTGCACAAATCCTATTATAAGATGTGTGCAGAGTACCCAAGCATATCATGTCTGTGTAGAATTCTAGCATATGTGTTCACATATCCTATCCTAGGATGTGTGCAGAGCACCCTAGCATATGATGTGTGTGTAGCATCCTAGCATATGATATGTATACAGATACTATCATAAGATATGTGCAGAGTACCCTAGCATATGATGTGTGCACAGATCCTATCATAAGATGCATGCCAAGTACCTCAGCATATGATGTGTGCACAGATCCAATCATAAGATGTGTGTGTAGCATCCTAGCATATGTGTGCACATACCCTATCATAAGATGTGTGTAGAGCACCCTAGCATATGATGTGTGCATAGCATCCTAGCATATGATGGGTGCACAAATCCTATCATAAGATATGTGCAGAGTACCCAAGCATATATTGTGCGTGTAACATCCTAGCTTATGATGTGTTCACAGATCCTATCATGGGATGTATGTAGAGCCCCCTAGCATATGATGTGTGCATAGCATCCTAGCATATGATGTATGTACATATCCTATCATAAGATATTTGCACAGTACCCTAGCATATGATGTGTGCATAGCATCCTAGCATATGATGTGTGCACAGATCCTATCATAAGATGTGTGCAGAGTGTCTAACATAAGATGTGTGCGTAGCATTCTAGCATATGATATGTGCACAGATCCTGTCATAAGATGTGAGCAGAGCACCCTAGCATATGATGTGTGTGTAGCATCCTAACATATGATGTGTGCACAGATCCTATCATAAGATGTGTGCAGAACACACTAGCATATGATGTGCATACCATCCTAGCATATTATGTGTGCACAGATCCTATCATAAAATGTGTGCAGAGTGTTTAACATAAAGAGGGGAAAACATACTGGACCTGATCATCACCAACATGGGGACTCTATGCTCCAGACCAGAAGTGTATCCCTCACTGGTAAGATCAGACCATAAACTAATCTCAATGGATATTCACATCCCGACCCCACCCCCTGCCCAGAAAACCACAGTGAAAAACTTCTCTAAAGCAAATTTCACACTCCTCAAAATCGAGGTGGAATCCTTCAAAGCCCCCGGGCCTGTGGAAAATACTGCCCAGACCGCAGAATTCTTTATAAACGCATTCTATGAACACCTTCAGGAATGCATGGATCATGCAATCCCAAATAAAACCAAGACCCAATCCTCCAAAGGCAGACGCCCTGTCTGGTGGACCCTAGCCATAAACAAACTAAGGAGGAAGCTACTAAATGATAGAGCAAAATCCCAAAAAGGGAAGGCATCACTGATCAGTATTAGCAAAAAACTACGGGCACTCATAAAATTGTCTAAGGCCAGCTTCGAGACAAAAATTGCACAGGTCACTAAGGATAATCACAAGGCTTTCTTTAGTTATGTTAGGAACCTGGGTGGTAATTCCCAGATATGCTCAGAATTAGTCCAAAATGACAAAAAATACACTGAACCCACAGACATTGCCAACATCCTAGCTGACAGGTTCAGCGCAAACTTCTCCCCCCCCCCACCAAAAGGGCAAATATCTATTACAGCAGAGTGCTGCCCCCCTGACATCTCAGATGCTCAGGTAAGAGCCGCCCTCTCCAAAGCAAAAAACACAGCATCAATGGGACCAGACGGTGTCCCGGGCTGCGTCCCACATGAACTCCAAGAAGAGCTAAACCCAAACATAAAACTACTGTTCAATCCCAGCCTTACTACAGGATATGTGCCCAAAGAGTGGTGTACAGCAACAGTGGTCCCTCTCCATAAAGGTGGTGCCTCAACGGATCCTGGAAACTATTGCCCCATAAGCCTGACTAGCTTGGTCTGCAAAGCTATGGAAAGGATCATCATGGACCTCATAAATAAAGATATTGGGGACCTACAGACACTGGATCCTACCCAGTTCGGCTTTGTTAAGGGCAGATCCTGCCTCTTAAACCTGGTTGATTTCTTTGAAACAGTCACCAAGGCCATTGATGAGGGGATGGTGGTCCACACAGCCTACCTGGACCTCGCAAAAGTCTTCGATACAATACCCCACTCGGGCATTATAGATAAGCTCACCAGCTTAAATATAAACCCCTATGTCACTAGATGGATTCCAAACTGGCTCAAGGACAGAACCCACATGGTTAGAATTGCTGGAGCCATGTCAGACTCCAAACCAGTTACAAGTGGTGTCCCACAAGGCTCAGTCCTGGGACCTCTCTTGTTCGGTATATATTTCTCGGAGGTACAGGCCAACATGGAAGGACTGTGGCTGACCAAGTTCGCAGATGACTGCAAACTGGGCACCAAAATCGACTCTCCAGCTGACACAAGCATCCTCCAAAAGGGCCTCATAGAAACAGACAACTGGTGCCAGAGCCATGGCCTCAAGCTAAATGCCAAAAGGTGTATAGTCATCCCCTTTGGCAAAACAAAGTGCCCACAAATTACCACATAGGTGGTAATCCATTAAGTACAGAAGAAGTAATTAGGGACATGGGGACCCAAGTTGATAGCAATCTCTCATTTGACAACCACGTGGCCAAAATGGTTAGAAAAACATTTTATATAGCCCACCTAATCATGAATGGATTCACATCTAGATCAGGGGAGGTCATCGTGCCTCTTTACTCATCCCTCATCAGGCCCATAATTGAGTACAATGCCCCTTTTGGGATGTACCTTACCAGACACCTGCAGCAACTGGAAAGACCCCAAAAGTACCTCACCAAGAGGATCAAAGGGCTCAAACAGATGCCATATGCTGCCCGGTTAAAGAAACTCCAGCTCTACTCAGTGGCATACCGCCTGTTCGGAGGCGATCTGTGCCTGACGTAGAAAGCCATGTCCAACCCGGAATTAATGGACATGCTGCACCTCAGAAAATCCAAATCCTATCGAGCTACGCGCTGGAGAGACTTGAACCTCAGCACTGAAATAAATAGGACATGCTGGAGGGACAGATTCATAACCCAGAGGCTCCCTTCACTCTGGAATAAAATCCCAGTCCAGGTTAGGCAGAGTCCCTCATTGACTGTCTTCAATAGGAATCTTGATGAGTGGATGGGAGATCGTAGGTTTACCCCGGGTATCACTTCTGTGTCACTGTTAGACAGAGGCACAGTATACTAACCTTGAAAAAGGGCATAGCAAAATAAATTTAAAATGGGTGGCGAAAGCCAAACACATTCTGGCTAGGCTTATAAATGCCCTAGGGCAGATAGCCTAGTATGAACCTATGAACCTATAAGATGTGTACACAGCACCCTAGCATTTGAAGTGTGTGTAGAATCCTAGCATATGATGTGTGCACAGATCCTATCATAAGATGTCTGTAGAGCACCCTAGCATATGATGTGTGCATAGCATACTAGCATATGATGTGTGCACAGATCCTATTGTAAGATGTGTGCAGAGTGTCTAACATAAGATGTGTGCATAGAGTCCTAGCATAAGAGGTGTGCACAGCATCCTGGCAAATGATATGTGTTCCATATCCAAGCATAAGATGTGTGAACAGCATGCTAGCATAAAATGTGTGCACAATGTTTTAGCATAAGATGTGTGCAGAGTATCGTAGCATAGGGTGCATGCACAACATCCTCGAATAAGATGTGTGCACAATGTTCTAGAAGAAGATATGTGCTTCGCATCATAAAATAAGATGTGTGGACAGACTCCTAGCATAAGATGTGTATATAGCATTCTAGCATAAGATATGTGCAGAGCATCCTAGCATACTAACAATGTGCAGAGCATCATGAAATGTAAGAACAGCATCCTGGCATATAATGTTTATCTTTTCCAGGCATAAGATAAGTGCAAAATGTTGTGGAAATGATAATTCAAGAAATACCACCCTGACATTATAGGAATAGCAGGTGACATTTTATTCTCAAATAACCAACAGCAATTCTGTTTTCCTATTTGCAAATATGGAAACATTATTTCAGAACTGTCACACTGTCATTTGAATGAACAGTTAACTAGCTGTCTGAACCATTGACCTTTCATGGCCAATTGTAACAGATTGAGATTATGTTATTTTAAGATTTTCTAATTATTATTACAAATATGTCATTTTAATTGTATATTCATATTTTTTTCTAAGAAATAAACATTTTTATATCAAATGTTTACATTTTGAAAAGATTGTCTTGGATAAGCTTTGTCAAAAATAACAAATGTGTGATACAGTCTAGAAGTGCAAATTTAGTAAAACAATATATGATGACACATCTGGCCTTTCAGAAGCACTGAATTTGCATCTAAGACAAGCTACAGCATTGATATGTAAGCATTTGCAGTTATTAAAGAATCAGCAAACTCACATTTCAGCTCTACTGTGCAAATCACAAATACCTGAGGTGATGTTAAACGAATAGTCTTGTATTAAGGATGCATTTGGTACTAGTAGAATAACTGCATTAAAACATCGCTTGTCAGTGCGCATTATTTTCCCTAGATATAATAGTCCTTGGTCCTCGAACATAATACTCTCACAAATAGAGGTCTTCGGGCCTTTCTGCTACATATCTGAAGCAAAGACACACACACACACACACATACACACACACACACACACACACACACACACACACACACACACACACACACACACACACACACACACACAAATAATGCAACTGCAATTGTAAAGAATTCAGTAAAAGGTTGCAAAACTGTAAGCAGCAATAAGCATGCAATACAATGTAGCAGTACTAGCTCATCATGTGTCATGGGACATGAACATGCAATACAATGTAGCAGTACCAGCTCATCATGTGTCATGGGACATGAGCATGCAATATAATGTAGCAGTAACTGCTCATCATCTTTCATCGGACATGAGCATGCAATACACTGTAGTAGTACCAGCTCATTATGTGTCATCGGACATGAACATGCAATACAGTGTAGCAGTACCAGCTTATCATGTGTCATCGGACATGTGCATGCAGTACAATCTAGCAGTATCAGCTCATCATGTGTCATGAGCATGCACTGTCCTAGCATAAAGATGTGAGGAGCGTATCATAACATAGGATTCATGCACACTGTCCTAGCATATGAAGTTTGTATAACATAAGATGAGGGCTGAGTATCATAGCATGAGAAGTGACAGACATCATAACATATGAAATGTGTATAGCATCCCAGCATAAGATGTCTGTCCAGTGTCCTTACAGGAAGTGTACGTACAGTAACATAAGATGTGAAAACAGCATCATAACATAAGATTTGTGCACAGTGTCATAGATTAAGATGTGTGTACAGCATTGTAGGATGTGAGCTTAGGGTCCTGCAGAAGAAAGTGTCTTAGCATAAGATGTGTGCAGGGAATCATAACATGAGATGTGTGCATAGCATGCTAACATAAGCTGTGTGCAGGGAATCATAATATCAGATGTGTGCATAGCATCCTAACATAAGATGTGTGCAGGGAATCATAACATGAGATGTGTGCAGAGTGTCCTAACATAAGATGTGTGCAGAGAATCGTAACATAAGATATGTGCAGAGAATCATAATATGAGCTGTGTGCAGAGCGTCATAAGATGTCAGCACAACATCCAGCTATATGGTGTTTGTTCAGTGTCCAAGCATAAGATGTGCACTGTACTGTAACATAAGATATGTTGACAGAATCCTTCCATATGATGTGTATAAAGCATTCTAGCAAAATATACATGCAGAATATCATAACACAGGATGTGAGCAAAGCATCCTGCAGAAGATGTGTGCAGTGACTTAAGATAACATATCCAACTAAAACAATGAGAAGCCTTTTGTATTAGAGGTAACATGGGATGTATGTGATTGTATTTAAATTTCTTTTGTATGTCCATGACTTTGTTCCTTTTTAAGTCTGTTATGAAAAAATTCAGGCCAGTAAAGCCAAACCCCACTAGCTGTAGACATGCATGTTTCAACCTTGTTATGCTCTCAACAGCACAGCGTAAGTGGACATTTTGGCTAAGCTTTAGAAACAGAAGGTTGTCGTACTCCAGCTGATGTCCATAACCATTACAGACCATTGTAATATAGGATGTGTGCACAGCATCATAAAATATGGTCATCCTAGCATACGATATGCGCACTGCATCTACTTAATCTGTGCATACCTTCCAAGACTAGGATGTGTGGGCTGTATCCTAGCACAGGATGTGTGCACAACTTACTAACAGAGGATTTGTGCACAGCTTCCTAGCACAGGATATGTGCACAGCTTCCTGGAATAGGATGTGAGCAGAGCATCATAACTTAAAATGAATGCACATTGTCATCATATGTTCACAGCTTCCTACCATAGATTTTGTGTACAGCCTACAGCCTGCCTGTTTTCTCACAGGTGGACTCTCCATGTTATACTGGGTATTTCATGTTCTGTATTTGAAGCCTTCTCGTATCATATTGCCCTATTCAGGCCAATGCAAATTTCAACCTAATAAAAGCATCTCAAGACTTATTTCCAAAATAAAGTAGAGACAAAGGCAGCCTTGATAAATGCAAGAAGCTTAAAAAATGAAGAGTCTGGATATCTTTCTTTCCTTGCAGACTACAAATATGAGTGTTGTAACTTATCTTAAATGTTACTGACTCACTACCTTTCATTTCAATAGGCCTGTTTCAGTACTTCCATGAGATGACTTAAAAGCACAGCATTAGAATACTGTCATTTAACAATTGCAGCAACTACCTCAGAATTCAACATGGTGTCTGTTACAGAACATATTTGTGTTTACGGCATGGCATGGAAACTGTCTGAACAGTTCACTTTGATTAAAAATAAAAAATAATGGTATTCCTTTTGGACAATTCTATCTCCTAAACAGTGAGTGAGGTAATTACTACACCAATAACAAATGTTCCTTGTTGTCATTCATTCTATCACTCAGAATAACTTAGAAAAATCAATCACAGTCTAGGAGAGTATCACTAGTGAGAACTGAGATGATCACTAGTGAGGACTGACCAGAGGGGGCTATCATACAGGGAGACATGGAAATGGTGTGTGCCCTGACTTACATCTGATGATGTGAGCACATAGGGTGTTTCCCTTTCATGCCTTAATCTCACCCCTGGTGGCTCCAGTGAGTGCCAGTGTCACTACAGTGACTTGTTATATACATCCCATGCATGCTCCCACTGACATGGTAGTGAGGGCTACTAGCATCACTGGACTGGTAAGGCAAGCCTATTTTTCCAGTAAATGGCTACTCCTTTGTTGCCTACAAGACTCCACTCATATGTGATAAAGCAGGAAGCCAGAACATTAAACCTCCTCCCACTTTCCTCTTTCAGCACCCAAGTCAGTATTCAAACTCAGGTTGTTATCAGGGTTCACTGTCTCCGCTGAAAAGCTGGCCATGTTTGCTGATCTACACTTTATTTTTATGGCAAATGAAGAGCTACTTCCTATTGCTCTCTGTATTAGACTCTGCTGTAGCTTTTGGACTGATCTCATTTGTACGTATTCTGAGCTTGCCACTTTTTAACTACCTGTTGAATCTGTGATTGTTAACTCAATGTTTTTCCCGCCTCAAACGCCTACTCTAGTAAGCTCTTGTATGCGGAACTTGCACTAGCCCTACCACGGGCTTGTTTTTGATAATCGCTAAAGCATATGTGTTCTGTAGGGTCCATCATAGATTGGATTCTAGCCTCCCATCCAAACAATATCAGTCTCTCTGGCACTATTCCCGATACCTTCAGTGACCATCTCCCTGCCTTCATCCATCGGTCATCTAACTCCATCCAACACCAACATTTCTTTGTTCAAACACGCAACCTCAGTAACTGCAACCCCTTAATCTTTTCTAACATCCTCAAACAAATTAATTGGCAACCCCTAAACATGATCCCACTCGACAACGCTATTGAGCATTTCAACTCTATCTTCATAAATACCCTTAACTCCCTTGCCCCTCTAAGAAATAAAAGAATCAAAGCTAATTCTGCCTCATGGCGAACCACAGAAACTAAACAAATTATGCATCTCAGAGACAAATCCTGGAAGCTCTATCAGAGAAATAAACTGTCCTCTGCCTTGCTCAAGTACACCCAACTCCACAACCAAGTAAAAAAACTTATTACCAAGGACAAAAAAAACTACTATAATAAATTCCAGTCAAATAACAACAAGAACCCAAAAAAATTCTGGAAATCGGTCAACTCCCTTCTCCATCCTGGCTCTCAGAACAATCCCTACCCTGACCCTAATCTATCTGACAATGAACTCAGCTCTCATTTCAACACCTTATTTACTGAAACTATAGCTAAACAAACCAAAACATTCCCTAATACTAACCCTCCTAACTCCCTCCTCACAACACCTAATAACCCAAATAGCAATACCCTTAATTTCCATCTCAAACCTGTTTCCACCAATGTTATAAAAAAGCTTCTATCCAAGTTGAAGCCTTGCATTAATGCCCCTGACAACATTCCCTCCTCCTTCCTCAAACATGCAGCTGAAGGTATTGCCCTCCCAATTAGTACTCTGATTAATAGATCCTTAAATGAGTCATACGTACCAAAACTCTGGCGTACTGCCTACATTCTTCCTCTCCACAAAGGAGGCAAAAACACCACTATTTCTAACTTCCGCCCTATCGCCTTACTCTTCCCAATATCAAAAATTCTAGAAAAATGTGTATGCCACCAAATTCTGCCTTATCTAATTCAGAATCATCTCCTAACTCCCACCCAGCACGGCTTCCGTCCTGGCCACAGTACCACAACTGCCTTACTATCTTTCCTAGAAACTGTCAATCAAGCACGAGACTCTGGTCTCATAGTATCCACAGTACTACTAGATCTCTCAAAAGCCTTTGATACCATCTCCCACACACACCTTCCACATCATCTGACTAACCTCAAACTCTCTCTAAATACTTTATCCTAGTTCTCCAGCTACCTATCAGACAGATCTCAAGCTGTCAAATGGAAGAACTCCTCCTCCTTCTTGCCAACACCTACCGGAGTTCCTCAGGGGTCCATCCTTGGACCCATGCTCTTCACCATCTTTATAAACAATCTTCATACCGTCATCCCAGACACCACAGTCAAATATGCAGATAACTCCACCTTGGTCTGTTCCGCCCCCAACCTTCCTGAACTTCTGACCAAAACTCAGTTAGACTTTTCCACTACTGAGAACTGGATGCACCAAAACCACCTCTCACACAACTCCAATAAGTCTAAAATACTAATTTTCCTCTCCTCCAAAGTAACCACCTTAGACAAAAACACTTTCAATGTCATAAGCCAAACTAACACTGCCATTGAAGTGGTCCCCTCCGCAAAACTCCTTGGCATTATCATAGATGAAAACCTCAAGTTTGATCTTCACATACAACAAAACATAAAGAAAACCCACCAAAAGCTAGGTATGCTTTATAGGAATAATCTCTTTCTTTCCAACTCCACTAGGCATACCCTTGCAATCACCTACCTTCCCTTCTATACGGAGCCCCTCTTCTAACCAACTTGTCTGCTACCAACACCTCTAAACTCGAAGCCTGCTATAATAAAATCTCTAAATTTGTCACCAAATCTAGAACATCAACTCACCACTGTCTCAGCCTACAATCTCTGAACTGGAACTCCCTAACCACCTTGACTATCTGCAACTAACTACCACTCACAAACTAATATTCTCCCCTGATAATTGCCCAGCCTTAAAGAACATCCTTCCTCCATACATCCCAAACAGATCTCTGAGATCCGAACACCAAAACCTAATCGCCATTCACAAGCCCAAACGTCCCGCTGGCCAGCTTTTACTCTCCTTCTCTCTTGGTAAAAAATGGAACTCTCTGCCTCCTTCTCTTAGGACCATATCTAACGCTGAATCCTTCAAAACCCAACTTCTCCATCACCTATCTACCAAATGGAAATGCTCCTGCTTTCACCCCACTTAAACTCCAAGACTCCCCACTAGCTTTCCAACTCTACTAAACTCTCTTCTTATTCTTACAGCTTAATAAACCTGTATGAACCAGAACTAGCAGATTATTGACTCCAAGCTTGAATATTTTGTTTAAAAAAAAAAAAAAAAAAAATTTTTTTATCATAATCTATTTCTTTCTATATTTTTTTCTTTTTCCCTGTGTTAAACTGCCTCACAATGTATATAATCCCTATACAATTTGGAATGTATTAATCCCACTCTTGTATTCCCTGTGTGATCTTTATTTTGTATTTTGCATCATTTGTATTGTATTACTCATGGAGCTTTTCTCCCCGGGGACTCCACTGAAAACGGGCACTTCATGGCCCAGTGGACTTCCCCGGTAATCAAACTGAAAATAATAAATAATAATAAAATAATAATAAAGTTATTGTTTGAACATTTTTCCAATAGGCAATGAAGCAAAATGCATGTACCAACAATGACAAAACTGCCCTATTCAGAACATTTCCATGATAACAGTCTACTTCCACACAGAATTGCATTTTAAATTTATTGTTTGAACATTTTTCCAGTAGGCAATGAAGCAAAATGCATGCACCACTAATGACAAACTGTCCTATTCAGAACATTTCCATGATAACAGTATACTTCTACACACAATATATAAATATAGAATCACAGTAGAATGTAAGCCATAGGCATGTTGCGCAGCTTCTTGAACTTAATTTCAATTGGGGGGGCAAAAGGCCAAAAACCAGAGACACATTTTAAACATTGCGTGTATAATTTTGGAAAGTTGCTTGCATAAAATGTTGTTACCACCATGCATCTCACTTCCAAGTCTTGAACCCAGAGCACTACAGTCAGAGCAACATACCACTAAGCTAAACCAGCAGCTTCTTGAAAGACAGAAAGACAAACTTAAATGGCTATCGTATCATTTAGTGAATTCAGTTCTCACTTCTTACCATATCTCTCAACCTCTTAGCACAAAAATACAAAACAAAGCCAATAATGGGGGAATACAGCCCCAAAATAGGGACACATTTCAAATACTGATTTTATAACCTTAGAAAATTGCTAGAATAAAAGGTCTTACCATTCCTGCAAACCAGAGGAACAGAACAAAAATGTGAGGCATAAATTCACAAGTGATGGTGGCTAGGGACTTTAGGCTCCTTTTACCTGTACCCAAGGTACAGTGTTTGAGCCTGAGTACCTCTAACCACAAGATGTATCCTGCTGGGGGCATACACACACACACACACACACACACACACACACACACACACACACACACACACACACACACACACACAAACGCACACACTCTGCTCCACTCTGCAATGAAATCTAAATCCTGTTGTTTCTAACTCCTGTTGTTTCAGCGTCTGTCTGCTCCACTCTGCAATTACATCCTGTCATTCCAAATCCACTCCATTAGTCTGCAAATTAAATCCTTTCTGTCCACTCCATTAGTCTGTTTCTGCAGGCAGCAGCTTCTGAAATCCCGCTTGCAAACACAGCCGGAAATAGGTGCGCTGACATCACCGCTGCAGTTGGAGGAGTGGAAAATGAAAGCGGCAGAGGTATGGATGATCTGCAAAAGTGGGAGGGCTCCTCTCACCCCACGTTCTAGGGTTCCGGTGCTCATGTCTGTAAGCAAGTCCATCCAAGCATACGATGTGTGCACAGAACCCTATCATATGATGTGTGCACAGATCCTATCATAAGATGTGTGCAGAGTGTCTAACATAAGACATGTGCAGAGCACCCTAGCATATGTGTATGTAGCATCCTAGCATATGATGTGTGCACAGATGTTATCATAAAATGTGTGCAGAGCACCCTAGAATATGATGTGTGCAGAGCACCCTAGCATATGATGTGTGCACAGATCCTATCATAACATGTGTGGAGAGCACCCTAGCATATGATGGGTGCACAGATCCTATCATAAGATGTGAGCAGAGTAACCTAGCATATGATGTGTTCATAGCATCCTAGCATATGATGCGTGCGTAGCATCCTGTCATAAGATGTGAGCAGAGTACCCTAACATATGATGTGTGCATAGCATCCTAGCATATGAGGTATGCACAGATCCTATCATAAGATACCTGCACAGTATTCCAGCATATGATGTGTGCTTAGCATCTTAGCTTATGATGTGTGCACAGATCCTGTCATAAGATGTGTGCAGAGTACCCTAGCATATGATGTGTGCATAGCATCATAGCATATTATGATGTGTGCACAGATCCTGTCATAAAATGTGTGAGAGTACCCTAACATATGATGTGTGCACAGATCCTATCATAAGATGTGTGTGTAGCATCCTAGCATATGATGTGTGCACAGATCCTATCATAAGATGTGTGCAGAGCACCCTAGCGTATGATGTGTGCATAGCATCCTAGCATATGATGCATGCACAAATCCTATCATAAGATTGTGCAGAGTACCCAAGCATATGATGCGTGTGTAGCATCCTAGCATATGATGTGTTCACAGTTCCTATCATAGGATGTGTGCGGAGCACCCTAGCATATGTGTGCATAGCATCCTAGCATATAATATGTGTACAGATCCTATCATAAGATACGTGAACAGTACCCTAGCACTTGATGTGTGCATAGCATCCTATCATAAGATGTGTGCAGTGTGCCCTAACATATGATGTGTGCATAGCATCCTAGCTTTTGAGGTGTGCACAGTTCCTATCATAAGATGCATGCACAGTACCCCAGCTTATGTGTGCTTACCATCCTAGCATATGATGTGTGCAAAGATCTTGTTATAAGATGTGTGCAGAGTACCCAAGCATATGATGTGTGCATAGTATCCTAGCATATGATGGTTGCACAAATCCTATCATAAAATGTGTGCAGAGTACTGTAGCATATGATGTGTGCACAGATGCTATCATAAGATGTGTGCGTAGAATCCTCGCATATGATGTGTGCACAGATCCTGTCATAGGATGTGTGCAGAGGACTCTAGCATATATGTGCATAGCATCCTAGTATATGAAGCGTGCACAAATCCTATTATAAGATGTGTGCAGAGTACCCTAGCATATGATGTGTGCACAGATCCTGTCATAAGATGTGTGAGTACCCTAGCATATGATGTGTGCACAGATCCTATCATAAGATGTGTGCGTAGTAATATGATGTGTGCACAGATCCTATCATAAGATATGTGCACAGCACCCTAGCATATGATGTGTGCGTAGCATCCTAGCATATGATGTGTGCACAGATCCTGTCATAGGATGTGTGCAGAGGGTCCTAGCATATGATATGTGCATTGCATTCTAGTATATGATGCGTGCACAAATCCTATTATAAGATGTGTGCAGAGTACCCAAGCATATCATGTGTGTGTAGCATTTTAGCATATGATGTGTTCACAGATCCTATCATAGGATGTTTGCAGAGCACCCTAGCATATGTTGTGTGTGTAGCATCCTAGCATATGATATGTATACATATACTATCATAAGATATGTGTACAGTACCCTAGCATATGAAGTGTGTGCGTAGCATCTTATCATAAGATGTATGCAGAGTGCCCTAATATATAATGTGTGCATAGCATCCGAACATATGATGGGTGCACACATCTTATCATAAGATGTGTGTAGAGCACCCAAGAATATATTGTGTGTGTAGCATCCTAGCACACATCCTGTGTTCACAGATCCTATCATATGATGTGTGCAGAGCACCCTAGCATATGATGTGGGCGTAGCATCATAGCATATGATGTATGTACAGATCCTATCATAAGATATGTGCACAGTACCCTAGCATATGATGTGTGCATAGCATCCTAGCATATGATGTGTGCACAGATCTTGTCAAAAGATGTGTGCAGAGTACCATAGTATACAATGTGTGCATAGCATCCTAGCATATGATGTGTGCACAGATCCTATCATAAGATGTGTGAGGGTACCCTGGCATATGATGTGTGCACCGATCCTAACATGACATGTGTGCATAGGATCCTAGCATATGATGTGTGCAAAGATCCTATCATAAGATGTGGGCAGAGCACCCTAGCATATGATGTGTGTATAGCATCTTAGCATATGATGCATGCACAAATCCTATCATAAGATGTGTACCCAAGCATATGATGTGTGTTTACCATCCTAGCATATGATGTGTGCACAGATCCTGTCATAAGATGTGTGTAGAGTACCCTAGCATATGATGTGTGCGTAGCATCCTAGCATATGATGTGTGCACAGATCCTGTCATAGGATATGTGCAGAGGACCCTAGCACATATGTGCATAGCATCCTAGCATATGATGCATGCACAAATCCTATTATAAGATGTGTGCAGAGTACCCAAGCATATCATGTGTGTGTAGAATTCTAGCATATGTGTTCACATATCCTATCATAGGATGTGTGCAGAGCACCCTAGCATATGATGTGTGTGTAGCATCCTATTATATGATATGTATACAGATACTATCATAAGATATGTGCATAGTACCCTAGCATATGATGTGTGCACAGATCCTATCATAAGATGCATGCCAAGTACCTCTGCATATGATGTGTGCACAGATCCTATCATAAGATGTGTGTGTAGCATCCTAGCATATGTGTGCACATATCCTATCATAAGATGTGTGTAGAGCACCCTAGCATATGATGGGTGCACAAATCCTATCATAAGATATGTGCAGAGTACCCAAGCATATATTGTGCGTGTAACATCCTAGCATATGATGTGTTCACAGATCCTATCATAGGATGTATGTAGAGCCCCCTAGCATATGATGTGTGCATAGCATCCTAGCATATGATGTATGTACATATCCTATCATAAGATATTTGCACAGTACCCTAGCATATGATGTGTGTGTAGCATCCTAGCATATGATATGTATACAGATACTATCATAAGATATGTGCATAGTACCCTAGCATATGATGTGTGCACAGATCCCATCATAAGATGCATGCCAAGTACCTCAGCATATGATGTGTGCACAGATCCTATCATAAGATGTGTGTGTAGCATCCTAGCATATGTGTGCACATATCCTATCATAAGATGTGTGTAGAGCACCCTAGCATATGATGGGTGCATAGCATCCTAGCATATGATGTATGTACATATCCTATCATAAGATATTTGCACAGTACCCTAGCATATGATGTGTGCATAGCATCCTAGCATATGATGTGTGCACAGATCCTATCATAAAATATGTGTGCAGAGTGTCTAACATAAGATGTGTGCGTAGCATTCTAGCATATGATGTGTGCACAGATCCTGTCATAAGATGTGAGCAGAGCACCCTAGCATATGATGTGTGTGTAGCATCCTAACATATGATGTGTGCACAGATCCTATCATAAGATGTGTGCAGAACACACTAGCATATGATGTGCATACCATCCTAGCATATTATGTGTGCACAGATCCTATCATAAAATGTGTGCAGAGTGTTTAACATAAAGAGGGGAAAACATGCTGGACCTGATCATCACCAACATGGGGACTCTATGCTCCAGACCAGAAGTGTATCCCTCACTGGTAAGATCAGACCATAAACTAATCTCAATGGATATTCACATCCCGACCCCACCCCCTGCCCAGAAAACCACAGTGAAAAACTTCTCTAAAGCAAATTTCACACTCCTCAAAATCGAGGTGGAATCCTTCAAAGCCCCCGGGCCTGTGGAAAATACGGCCCAGACTGCAGAATTCTTTATAAATGCATTCTATGAACACCTTCAAAAATGCATGGATCATTCGATCCCAAATAAAACCAAGACCCAATCCTCCAAAGGCAGACGTCCTGTCTGGTGGACCCTAGCCATAAACAAACTATACAATAGAAGGAGAAAGCTACTAAATGATAGAGCAAAATCCCAAAAAGGGAAGGCATCACTGATCAGTATTAGCAAAAACCTACGGGCACTCATAAAATTGTCTAAGGCCAGCTTTGAGAGAAAAATTGCACAGGACACTAAGGATAATCACAAGGCTTTCTTTAGTTATGTTAGGAACCTGGGTGGTAATTCCCAGATATGCTCAGAATTAGCCCAAAATGACAAAAAATACACTGAACCCACAGATATTGCCAACATCCTAGCTGACAGGTTCAGTGCAAACTCCCCCCCCCACCAAAAGGGCAAATATCTATCCCAGCAGAGTGCTGCTCCCCTGACATCTCAGATGCTCAGGTAAGAGCCGCCCTCTCCAAAGCAAAAACACAGCATCAATGGGACCAGACGGTGTCCCGGGCTGTGTCCTACATGAACTCCAAGAAGAGCTAAACCCAAACATAAAACTACTGTTCAATCTCAGCCTTACTACAGGATATGTGCCCAAAGAGTGGCGTACAGCAACAGTGGTCCCTCTCCATAAAGGTGGTGCCTCAACGGATCCTGGAAACTATCGCCCCATAAGCCTGACTAGCTTGGTCTGCAAAGCTATGGAAAGGATCATCATGGACCTCATAAATAAAGATATTGGGGACCTACAGACACTGGATCCTACCCAGTTCGGCTTTAAGGGCAGATCCTGCCTCTTAAACCTGGTTGACTTCTTTGAAACAGTCACCAAGGCCATTGATGAGGGGATGGTGGTCCACACAGCCTACCTGGGCCTCGCAAAAGCCTTCGATACAATACCCCACTCGGGCATTATAGATAAGCTCACCAGCTTAAATATAAACCCCTATGTCACTAGATGGATTGCAAACTGGCTCAAGGACAGAACCCACATGGTTAGAATTGCTGGAGCCGTGTCAGACTCCAAACCAGTTACAAGTGGTGTCCCACAAGGCTCAGTCCTGGGACCTCTCTTGTTCAGTATATATTTCTCGGAGGTACAGGCCAACATGGAAGGACTGTGGCTGACCAAGTTCGCAGATGACTGCAAACTGGGCGCCATAATCGACTCTCCATCCGACACAAGCATCCTCCAAAAGGGCCTCATAGAAACAGACAACTGGTGCCAGAGCCATGGCCTCAAGCTAAATGCCAAAAGTGTATAGTCATCCCCTTTGGCAAAAACAAAGTGCTCACAAATTACCACATAGGTGGTAATCCATTAAGTACAGAAGAAGTAATTAGGGACCTGGGGACCCAAGTTGATAGCAATCTCTCATTTGACAACCACGTGGCCAAAGTGGTTAGAAAAACATTTTATATAGCCCACCTAATCATGAAGGGATTCACATCTAGATCAGGGGAGGTCATCGTGCCTCTTTACTCATCCCTCATCAGGCCCATAATTGAGTACAATGCCCCTTTTGGGATGTACCTTACCAGACACCTGCAGCAACTGGAAAGACTCCAAAAGTACCTCACCAAGAGGATCAAAGGGCTCAAACAGATGCCATATGCTGCCCGTTTAAAGAAACTCCAGCTCTACTCAGTGGCATACCGCCTGTTCGGAGGCGATCTGTGCCTGACGTAGAAAGCCATGTCCAACCCGGAATTAATGGACATGCTGCACCACAGAAAATCCAAATCCCATCGAGCTACGCGCTCGAGAGACTTGAACCTCAGCACTGAAATAAATAGGATATGCTGGAGGGACAGATTCATAACCCAGAGGTTCCCTTCACTCTGGAATAAAATCCCAGTCCAGGTTAGGCAGAGTCCCTCATTGACTGTCTTCAATAGGAATCTTGATGAGTGGATGGGAGATCGTAGGTTTACCCCGGGTATCACTTCTGTGTGACTGTTAGACAGAGGCACAGTATACTAACCTCGAAAAAGGGCATAGCAAAATAAATTTAAAATGTGTGGCGAAAGCCAAGCACATTCTGGCTAGGCTTATAAATGCCCTAGGGCAGATAGCCTAGTATGAACCTATGAACCTATAAGATGTGTACACAGCACCCTAGCATTTGAAGTGTGTGTAGAATCCTAGCATATGATGTGTGCACAGATCCTATCATAAGTTGTCTGTAGAGCACCCTAGCATATGATGTGTGCGTAGCATACTAGCATATGATGTGTGCACAGATCCTATTGTAAGATGTGTGCAGAGTGTCTAACATAAGATGTGTGCATAGAGTCCTAGCATAAGAGGTGTGCACAGCATCCTGGCAAATGATATGTATTCCATATCCAAGCATAAGATGTGTGAACAGCATGCTAGCATAAAATGTGTGCACAATGTTTTAGCATAAGATGTGTGCAGAGTATCGTAGCATAGGGTGCATGCACAACATCCTCGAATAAGATGTGTGCACAATGTTCTAGAAGAAGATATGTGCTTCAGATCATAAAATAAGATGTGTGGACAGACTCCTAGCATAAGATGTGTATATAGCATTCTAGCATAAGATATGTGCAGAGCATCCTAGCATACTAACAATGTGCAGAGCATCATGAAATGTAAGAACAGCATCCTGGCATATAATGTTTATCTTTTCCAGGCATAAGATAAGTGCAAAATGTTGTGGAAATGATAATTCAAGAAATACCACCCTGACATTATAGGAATAGCAGGTGACATTTTATTCTCAAATAACCAACAGCAATTCTGTTTTCCTATTTGCAAATATGGAAACATTATTTCAGAACTGTCACACTATCATTTGAATGAACAGTTAACTAGCTGTCTGAACCATTGACCTTTCATGGCCAATTGTAACAGATTGAGATTATGTTATCTTAAGATTTTCTAATTATTATTACAAATATGTCATTTTAATTGTATATTCATATTTTTTTCTAAGAAATAAACATTTTTATATCAAATGTTTACATTTTGAAAAGATTGTCTTGGATAAGCTTTGTCAAAAATAACAAATGTGTGATACAGTCTAGAAGTGCAAATTTAGTAAAACAATATATGATGACACATCTGGCCTTTCAGAAGCACTGAATTTGCATCTAAGACAAGCTACAGCATTGATATGTAAGCATGTGCAGTTATTAAAGAATCAGCAAACTCACATTTCAGCTCTACTGTGCAAATCACAAATACTTGAGGTGATGTTAAACAAATAGTCTTGTGTTAAAGATGCATTTGGTACTAGTAGAATAACTGCATTAAAACATCGCTTGTCAGTGCGCATTATTTTCCCTAGATATAATAGTCCTTGGTCCTCGAACATAATACTATCACAAATAGAGGTCTTCGGGCCTTTCTGCTACATATCTGAAGCAAAGACACACACACACTCACACACACACACACACACACACACACACACACACACACACACACCCACAAATAATGCAACTGCAATTGTAAAGAATTCAGTAAAAGGTTGCAAAACTGTACACACACACACACACACACACACACACACACACACACACACACACACACACACACACACACACACACACACACAAATAATGCAACTGCAATTGTAAAGAATTCAGTAAAAGGTTGCAAAACTGTGAGCAGCAATAAGCATGCAATACAATGTAGCAGTACTAGCTCATCATGTGTCATGGGACATGAACATGCAATACAATGTAGCAGTACCAGCTCATCATGTGTCATGGGACATGAGCATGCAATATAATGTAGCAGTAACTGCTCATAATCTTTCATCGGACATGAGCATGCAATACACTGTAGTAGTACCAGCTCATTATGTGTCATCGGACATGAACATGCAATACAGTGTAGCAGTACCAGCTTATCATGTGTCATCGGACATGTGCATGCAATACAATCTAGCAGTATCAGCTCATCATGCGTCATGAGCATGCACTGTCCTAGCATAAAGATGTGAGGAGAGAAGTTTGTATAACATAAGATGAGGGCTGAGTATCATAGCATGAGAAGTGACAGACATCATAACATAAGAAATGTGCATAGCATCCCAGCATAAGATGTCTGTCCAGTGTCCTTACAGGAAGTGTACGTACAGTACCATAAGATGTGAAAACAGCATCATAACATAAGATTTGTGCACAGTGTCATAGAATAAGATGTGTGTACAGCATTGTAGGATGTGAGCTTAGGTTCCTGCAGAAGAAAGTGTCTTAGCATAGGATGTGTGCAGGGAATCATAACATGAGATGTGTGCATAGCATGCTAACATAAGCTGTGTGCAGGGAGTCATAATATCAGATGTGTGCATAGCATCCTAACATAAGATGTGTGCAGGGAATCATAACATGAGATATGTGAAGAGTGTCCTAACATAAGATGTGTGCAGGGAATCATAACATGAGATGTGTGCAGAGTGTCCTAACATAAGATGTGTGCAGAGGATCGTAACATAAGATATGTGTAGAGAATCATAATATGAGCTGTGTGCAGAGCGTCATAAGATGTCAGCACAACATCCAGCTATATGGTGTTTGTTCAGTGTCCAAGCATAAGATGTGCACTGTACTGTAACATAAGATATGTTGACAGAATCCTTCCATATGATGTGTATAAAGCATTCTAGCAAAATATACATGCAGAATATCATAACACAGGATGTGAGCAAAGCATCCTGCAGAAGATGTGTGCAGTGACTTAAGATAACATATCCAACTAAAACAATGAGAAGCCTTTTGTATTAGAGGTAACATGGGATGTATGTGATTGTATTTAAATTTCTTTTGTATGTCCATGACTTTGTTCCTTTTTAAGTCTGTTATGAAAAAATTCAGGCCAGTAAAGCCAAACCCCACTAGCTGTAGACATGCATGTTTCAACCTTGTTATGCTCTCAACAGCACAGCGTAAGTGGACATTTTGGCTAAGCTTTAGAAACAGAAGGTTGTCGTACCCAGCTGATGTCCATAACCATTACAGACCATTGTAATATAGGATGTGTGCACAGCATCATAAAATATGGTCATCCTAGCATACGATATGCGCACTGCATCTACTTAATCTGTGCATACCTTCCAAGACTAGGATGTGTGGGCTGTATCCTAGCACAGGATGTGTGCACAACTTACTAACAGAGGATTTGTGCACAGCTTCCTAGCACAGGATATGTGCACAGCTTCCTGGAATAGGATGTGAGCAGAGCATCATAACTTAAAATGAATGCACATTGTCATCATATGTTCACAGCTTCCTACCATAGATTTTGTGTACAGCCTGCCTGTTTTCTCACAGGTGGACTCTCCATGTTATACTGGGTATTTCATGTTCTGTATTTGAAGCCTTCTCGTATCATATTGCCCTATTCAGGCCAATGCAAATTTCAACCTAATAAAAGCATCTCAAGACTTATTTCCAAAATAAAGTAGAGACAAAGGCAGCCTTGATAAATGCAAGAAGCTTAAAAAATGAAGAGTCTGGATATCTTTCTTTCCTTGCAGACTACAAATATGAGTGTTGTAACTTATCTTAAATGTTACTGACTCACTACCTTTCATTTCAATAGGCCTGTTTCAGTACTTCCATGAGATGACTTAAAAGCACAGCATTAGAATACTGTCATTTAACAATTGCAGCAACTACCTCAGAATTCAACATGCTGTCTGTTACAGAACATATTTGTGTTTACGGCATGGCATGGAAACTGTCTGAACAGTTCACTTTGATTAAAAATAAAAAATAATGGTATTCCTTTTGGACAATTCTATCTCCTAAACAGTGAGTGAGGTAATTACTACACCAATAACAAATGTTCCTTGTTGTCATTCATTCTATCACTCAGAATAACTTAGAAAAATCAATCACAGTCTAGGAGAGTATCACTAGTGAGAACTGAGATGATCACTAGTGAGGACTGACCAAAGGGGGCTATCATACAGGGAGACATGGAAATGGTGTGTGCCCTGACTTACATCTGATGATGTGAGCACATAGGGTGTTTCCCTTTCATGCCTTAATCTCACCCCTGGTGGCTCCAGTGAGTGCCAGTGTCACTACAGTGACTTGTTATATACATCCCATGCATGCTCCCACTGACGTGGTAGTGAGGGCTACTAGCATCACTGGACTGGTAAGGCAAGCCTATTTTTCCAGTAAATGGCTACTCCTTTGTTGCCTACAAGACTCCACTCATATGTGATAAAGCAGGAAGCCAGAACATTAAACCTCCTCCCACTTTCCTCTTTCAGCACCCAAGTCAGTATTCAAACTCAGGTTGTTATCAGGGTTCACCGTCTCTGCTGAAAAGCTGGCCATGTTTGCTGATCTGCACTTTATTTTTATGGCAAATGAAGAGCTACTTCCTATTGCTCTCTGTATTAGACTCTGCTGTAGCTTTTTGGACTGATCTCGTTTGTTAAGCTCAGCAGTATTATTATGTGTAATGTGAGGTCTGTTTCCTGAATTATGAGAATCATTTATTTTCCTGCCAGGCAGTATAATGATTGAATTGGTTTGCCTTAACAATGTTATTTTTAAACTAATTATGACTCACAGATATGTGGTTTTGAACTAATATTGTTACTGAAAGTATCACAAACGTCTTGTGCTACAACAAGAGTGCTATTTAGCATTTTGTCTTAGTCTGTCATGCCTGGACATGCTTTCCCCTGAATGTAGTTCCCTTTAGCATAGTGTAGAAAGGAGGACATATTTACCAAATTGTGACTAGTAGTTAGTATTTTACGTGTGATGTTGTCATTGTCAGTTTTTAGAAGCAGTGGCAGAACTATAAAGGGAAACTATCAGAAGTGGTGTTTATTTTAATATCATATGTATGGTTACTTTTGGTTGGACAACTAATATTTTATTTCAAGTATTGAAATTCAGTCTGTGTTTGCGTCATTGTTGTACCACATGATAATGTTATTCCTTTCTGTAATTGTGACTAACTACTAAGGTTAATTTCCTACTGTGTAGTTGTCACAAAAGGAGGTTTGCAACACTCAGTGACTGAGCTCTGTCTTATCGCCAGTAGATTTTATATGCAAGAGTTGTAATTGTGGTACTTTCTTCTATTAGTTTTCAGCTTGCAGACAAATATGTAGGAAGTAGTACTTACTGTGTTCAGCCTGCTGCAATAAATTGTGTTGAATTTGGCTACATTTGGTATTAAGTTAATTCTATACACCATGTCTTAACTATTGTACAGATAAGTATAGCTTCAGCTAGACTTCTAAGCTACATAATCCTCAACATCTGAGCTACACAATGCTAAGACACATGTTTTCTTTCTTTCCATCATCTGCTCATCCATTCAGCTATCTATAACCTTGTGTGCAGCACTTCATCCATTTTTCTGTCATCCATCCAGCCTTCTTGACATCTGACTATGCATCTAACCATCGATCCTTCCATTCATCTTTCCCACAGCTAACGTTAATCCATCCACACAGCCATCTTTCCATCAACCATCCGTCATCCATCCATCCACACATCCATTTTTCCATCAACCATCCGTCATCCATCCATCCACACATCCATTTTTCCATCAACCGTCCATCAGTCATCCATCCATCCATGCACACATCCATCTTTCCATCAACCATCCATCAGTCATCCATCCTTCCACACAGCCATCTTTCCATCAACCGTCCATCAGTCATCCATCCATCTATGCATGCATCCTTTCCATCCACCATCCATCCAATCATCCATGCATCCATGCATGCATCCATCTTTCCATCAACTGTCCTTCAGTCATTCATCCATCCATCCATGGACACATCCCTTCCATCAACTGTCCATCCATCTATCCATCCAGGCACACATCTAGCTTTCCATAAACTGTCCATCCAATCATCCATCCATCTGCACATACCACCATCCATGCATTCATCCATTTATCCATGCATCCATGTATTTTCATGTAGCTTACTTTATCATTTGTTGTGCTATGGGGACTCTGGTACCTATCCCAAAGGCCAGTGGGTACAAGGCACTAAACATGTTTTGCAGGGTGCTGCTGCACACACACACACACACACACACACACACACACACACACACACACACACACACACACACGTGATTTGTAGAATACCAATTTACCTATTACATTTCTTTACTAAGTGGTAGGAAAATGGCAGGAGCCCAGAGAACATCTTGTGGATGCAGAAGGACATGGCAAGTCCATACAAAATCACTGCTTGCTGTGATGTGGCAATGCATTACTGAAGTCTACAAACAGTGTCATGTTTATTGGCTTTACATTTGTGTGAAGTAATGACCTTTAGAGAATAAAATAAACTTGTAAAAGAAGACACAGGTAGTGCTAGTTGAGAGCACCAGATGGACAGGTGGGCAATATAATCCAGTCAGGCTCAGCCCATAAAAACTGCACACAGCTGATGTATAGGCCAACTGTCTCCAAGTAGAATCGTGATGGCCAGGTACTGTAGCAGGCATATTAAGATGGACTAAACTCTGGCAATGGGAACTGGCTGTTGTGACAGGGAGTGCCACATTGTTGTTGTAGACGGATCCATAGCTTGAGCAGGAAGTTGATAATGTTTTATTTTTTTTTTCTTACAGCACTGGATTAAGACCCAAACTGCTTGCTTTGGGGGAACATTTTCTCCTACTCCACATCTCCATGTGAGAAGTGGCCAAAGGTGGGTAATGGATACTGACATTGCCCCCTTCTGGGTGATGTATAGCAGAATCTGTATGAGTGGATGTCAGAACTACCCCAATGCAACTGTGAGTTATAAAATAAAAAAGACTCTGCTGATGTATATGCCCCTAACAGCTATTCTGACTCCCACTGAGATGATGCCAAAGGTGGTATGGGATACTCACATCCCCCCCTTGTGAGTGATGCATATGCACCTAACAGCTGTTCAGATTCCCCATGAGAAGAGGCCAAGGGAGGTATGTGATACTAACATGCCCCCTTATGGGTGATGTATGTGCAATTAATGAGTCCACTTCTGAATCTCGAAATACTGAACTTTTCAATTTTCGTATCTTGAGACCAGAATACCAAAAGTGCAGTTATTCAAAACTGCATTTTGACAAATCATAGCTTACCGAACCCACAGTAGCTATGCTGTGGTGTTTTTTTTATGGTTTGCTGTCTCTTTAAGGAGCAGCGTGGTCTGGGATTTACACATGGCTGCTGATGTGCGGTTATGTGTGGAGATTCAGGAAGGTTGTTACTGTTTAAGGTTTTTGGTTAGAAATTTGTAATTTTGTAATTTTTAGGATGTTTTAGGAGTAGTTTGGGGTAGGTAGGTGAAAGTGTGTGTGTTAATGTTGACGGTGATGATTTTTGTACATGTGCAGACTGTGTGTGTTACTAGTGGGTGTAGGTATGACAGTGTGTAATGTAGGGCATGTAAAAATAGGTTAGCTGTTTTTTTTTGTTAGTACGATCTCGGAGTTGGTTTATATAGGCAGCAGAGGAGTGGGGGTGCATAGGGGCTTGCCCCCCTGCAAAACTGTATGGTAGTGTTATTTATGTGTTTCTCAGTGTTTTTTGTTTTTATGTTGGGGAGGGTTGGATGTTGACTTGTGTTCTGTTTTATTCAATATTGTGCACATTGGTGTTCATTTTTTGTGTTTTTTTCAGTATTTCAAGATTCAGAAATGGACCTGCAATTAACAGCTGTTTCCAGTACTTAGCCTAGTAAAAGAAAGATCAAGATGACAAGTATAAATGGTATAAACTCTGCATGGTAGAAGGAGGGTTCAGGTGAACTACCGAATGAGGATGTCAGATGATGTCATCTATAGGACAGTATTCCATCCATGGTAGAAGGGGGGGCTCAGGTGAGCTACCTAATGAGGATGTCAGATGATGTCATCTGTAGGACAGTATTCCATCCATGGTAGAAGGAGGGCTCAGGTGAGCTACCTAATGAGGATGTCAGATGATGTCATCTGTAGGACAGCATTCCATCCATGGTAGAAGGAGGGCTCAGGTGAGCTACCTAATGAGGATGTCAGATGGTGTCATCTGTAGGACAGTATTCCATCCATGGTAGAAGGAGGGCTCAGGTGAGCTACCTAATGAGGATGTCAGATGGTGTCATCCATCCATGATTAAACCCAGCACTACCCAAAGTGATAATACCTCTGCTTGTCTGTGCATGCCCATGCATCCTGCTGGATGAACTGGACACTGTTTTGCATTCTCTAATCAACTTGCTGTCACCATCAGCATTATGTAAGACAAGCAGTTTAGGAAATGGATAGGTGGATGGACATTACAACAGATTATGCCAAGTGAAAATGCAAATTTATATATATTTTTTTATGATGGCTAGTAATAAGTCTGTCCAAAAGGTATTTATTTATTTACTTTAGTAGGTAAAATGGACTTTTTCAGTCATGACTTTATTAAAATTAGTATAGAAATCCATTAATACAAGTAAAAATACATAGAATACAATGAAATATTAGTAAGAAAGCATACAGATCAGATAATAAAGTATATAGGACTGGCAGCAGTAAGTGGATTTACAGGGAACAAACAGTACAACTAAAACAAATTAACACTCTTCAAAGCATGACCAAGGAAATACGGCCACATAATGTAAAATAAATGTAATGAGACAGTAAGGGAAATGTCAGTTATTTTAATTTTGTCATGATGGTTAAGATCTTTACCTCACAGACACAAGGTACAGGGTTGGATTTTCACCTCAGGATATTGGCTAATGCTTAAAATGGCTCTTCAGGGCAGTTAGCCTAGTAGTCACCTATGAATTAATCAGTGTTTTCTTTTTAACAAACATAGATTTGGAAGTAGTTGAGCTGTGGATGGGACAGAGAGTTCCAATCAGTATACCCCTGATGGAATAAAGGTCTCTCAAAGCACTTGAATGTGTTTTGCTAGATTGTCAGGTGCCATAAAAGAAGAGTCACATGATCTACGTAGACTACAAAGTTGTTTCAGAATAAAATGATGAAGTGCTCCATAGTCCATAGAAAGAATGTTAAATAGAAATGTGCCAACATGAACGTTGATTCTTAAATCAAATGGAAACCAGACAGCCTCTTTGATAAGAGTACAGTGGTCGTGCCTGCTTTCATTGTCAGTATGAATCATCAATAATGATTTTACCGTATACTTGTAAAGTATGCAGTGTTTTCATAGATTATGTGTCAATAATGGAGAGTAGGTATTCCAGTATAGCCAGACATCTTTTACTGTCTGTTATGCTACCTTCCTTGGCTAGTGTTACTTCAGTTATTTTATTCACATAGCCTTTGGTATGTGGGTCAGGAAAGAAATTACGGGATCAACCACATTTTGATGGTATCAGGGCCATTTATACTCCCTCCACCTTTACACAGACTAAAATGTTTATAAATAGCATAGCTTGTGTTTTGCTAGACTTCACTTTAAGTTTTATTAACAAGCCTGGAACAGAGGATTGTAAAAGAATGACACCTCTCCTACTGTTCACCCCAAAACCTTATACAGAGGTCCAGCAGAGGGACTGAATGCTCTAACTGGGGGGGCTACTCATTGTCCATCCATATACATTAGAGGCTCCAGGACAATGAATGGCTTAGTAGAGAAAGGTCAACCTGGGAAGTAGAGGCAAAAAGAGAGAGGTGAGTGAGATGCAGATAGATGTAGAGCTACGTATCCAGTTACAAGATTTCAATATCATTATCCTACAAAGTATTAGTTTAACTAAATAACACATACTTTAGTAATTAGTCATTTAAAATGAATTTATTTTATTATGTAGCAGCAGATTTCCCTGTGTGGTGCAAGAACAGAAAGAATGTGTTTTCTACTTATCTAAATAATTTCCACAAGCGAATCAGCTGTGATCCGCTGCTGCCTGAGGTACCCATTGCATATTCAAGATCAAATAGTGAATGTCTCAATACAGCAGGAAATTATGTGCAGCTGGGGGGAAATAAAGAAGATGTATAAAACTGCTTCTTTTTGGATAATTGTATGCATAAAAACAAAAGCATTACAGCTGTATTCCGATCTGTAAAAGTACTGCATTAGTTAATCAGATATAATCAGATACTCACATTATCTTTCTCTCTGTCTCTTCCTCTATATATAGACACAGACACACACACAAACGCCGCACACACACAAATACATATATATAGTTATTGTCATTGCCATATGGAATACACTTTAAATGTACTTATGCATGACTTTGAGTTGAACAACAAACTATATTAGTAGCATACAGTGTAAAACTTAAGACTACAGTATTTTCTTTATTTCTTATTTCTTTTCATTTATTTACTGGGAAAATCTGAGTGTAACACAGCGGTGGTGGTGCTGCGGTAGCGTTGTCCCCTCATAGCAAGACGTTGTCCCGTTCGATTCTCAGCTAAAGTGTCTTCTCTGTGGAGACATGCGTGAATGGGCATGCCTTCGTTGAAGGTTGTGCGTCAGGGCTGGTAACCCGATATGTAAAAATCCACTACCAATCATTAGTGGACTGGAGTTCCGCTGTGGCGACCCCTAACCAGGAAAAGCCGAAAGACACAAACAAACTGGGAAAATCTGACTGGCCAAACAAGCCCCTTTTCAATGGATGCCCATGGAGAAAATCTCCATGAGAAAAAATAGTATATATACAACAAAGTTCCTCAGTAATTATTTACTGTAGCAATTATACAGCACCATACCTCTCAACCTCTTAACACAAAAAATCTGGACAAAGCCTAAATTAATGGGGGGCAAAGGCCCAAAAATAGTGACAAATTTTAAATGTTTCTCTTATAAACTTAAAAAGCAGCTAGAATAAGATGATTTGTGTTAGCATGCATTTTCTTAAGGATATGAAGTCTGAAACTCAAATATATGTCATTATTTGGTCATTATTTAGTGACTTCAGTCCTGGGTAATTTGACATAAAACCAAAGATTTTTATAAGGAACAGAACAAATATTTGAGGCAAAAATCTGGACATTCTGTGAAAATTTGTACAGCTGAGAGATCTGTACAACATACACAGTACTCAGTTAACATTTGCAACATTGTATACAAAGTAATGATGAGTAAAGCAGATAATTATAAAGAAATTATATTTTTGCAGCAAAATAATAAGCATTGGATGTAGTAAAGTACTACATTCAGATATTATTATCAGCATTTTGCCATAAGAAGAGTAGAAAACAGAAAAATAAAAAGAGGAGAAAGCCAATGAAAATTATGTGTACATAGGAGCCATAGTTTAGGAATTATTTAGCCTGGAGAATAGCAGGGAATAGCCATGAGTCAAGCAGGAACAGTTTTAATTTATCTTTGAAGATATGTGCATTGTTAAGAAGTCTGATTGGAGGTGAAATTGAGTTACAGAATTTGAGCTACAATTTGAGGAAAGAACTTTTCCTGCTTTGTTGTGAGCTTATTAAATTGGGAAGAGATGTTTGTCAGTAGGCTGGAGAGTTCTATTAGTGGACAGGAATTGCAACATTTCAATAACGGCAGAGCATTTTTCATGGTGAAAGAAACATTGCTGTCCAAATTGAAGTTGAGAGTAGGTGAGTAAGTGCTACAGTGATATATGGAGCGTGGCTTTTGGAAGCAAATTTAGCTAATTTATTATAGCATTGTTCTAGTTTGGTTGTCACGGTGGACTGGAGGTTGATGAAAATAGGAGAGGCATGCAGAGTTGTAGTTATCAGGATGCTAGTGTTATCTGGCTACTTTCAGTACGATATTGTTTGACTCTGTATAGCAGACCTATACTCTGATGTGTGTTTTTGATTGCTTGTTGGATGCAGAGGTTGAATATCATGGTGTCATCTACTATCTGTCCATTCAGTCATCCATCCATCCATCCATAACCCCTTGTTTTCTCAGTTGTACACACGGGGTTGTGGTGTCACATCAACAATGACCATCATGTATAGCCAATGTTCACAATGATGGGTGGCTATCCCTGCCATTTGCTATAACCACCTAGTAATTTAGTATCGGAAACTACCTCAATATTTGTGTCCTTTGCAGAGGTAATTTGAATATTATCTTTGCATTTCTATGGGATTTAGGAGTGAAGAGAAGTGTCTTGTTTGGGTTGTGCATTAGGTCTAATTTTGTTAGCCAGTTTTCTATGGCAGAGATTGAATTGTGCGTGGGCTGTTGGAGAAGAAATGGATTTTGGGTGGAGCAGGTAAGGGTTGTACCATTGGTGTACTGGGCTATTTTGACATGTTTTGAGGCAGTGTGTAAATTATTGATAAATATATTAAATTGTAATGGTCCCACTATGGAGACTTGGGGAACACTGACAGGGGGCTAGTAAAATGATTGAGATACTAAATTACCATTTAACAGTTTGGGATCTGTTAGACAATTATCTGTGGAACCAGGAGATACTGAAGTAGGAAAAAAAGGGAGGCTAGCTGATGGAGCAGTTTATTATGAGATACAGTTTATGAGACTTTGGATATGTCCTAGAAAAGGGCAAACACAATATTACTTGTGTTGAGTTTATGATTAATGCTGTTAGAGAAGTCTATTGTTACAGTAATTAGATCTAAACCTTAGGCTCCTTAGCCATTTATCTGAGTATAGATAAACAGTCTAAAGTCTGCAGCACAGCTACATGATTACTGTGAGAGTCAAGAATACACAAAACTTCAGAGCAGGGAGCTAATAACTTAAACTGGATTCAGAGTCAGACAGAAAGGTATACAACAAACAAACCAAAAGAAAAAGGCAAACAGTCATACACGTATAATTGGTTCATAGGTTCATAGGTTCATAGGTTCATACTAGGCTATCTGCCCGAGGGCATTTACAAGCCTAGCCCATAGTTTTGTGGCTTACGCCACCCCTTTAGTATGGGGAACTATACCCATTATTTTGCTGTGCCTCTGTCGAGCAGTGACACTGAGGTAATCCCTGGGGTATATCTGCGATCTCCCATCCATTGGTCAAGATTTCTCTTGAACAAGGCCAGCGTAACCAAGTTATATGCAAAACAGATAGCTTCCTAGTGACAGGTTCACACTCATAAGGCCAAATCTCAGCAGATTAAAAAAGGTCACAAATCCAGGAAAAGAGCAAATCTCAAACCTCAGTCTTTTCCATTCACTTCTTTTTTGCAAGGGTGCAAGCCCCCGTCCCCTGAACTAATATATACCAACTCTGAGATCACAATACCTCAGAAAAAAATGAAACTATTCCTGCACTGGCTAAATCTTTATTTAAGAGCTTTTCTTAATTTTGTTTCTATTTCCCTGTCCATTATTTCACCCCATTTATATCCTGTACATTTGATCTTATTGTTTCTTTTACTTCTATGCATTCAGCATCTGTGTTATGTTCCACGGGATCTTTATAGATAATTCTTCAAAATGTTTCCTTTTTGCTGGTATTTCTATTCCTTTTGTCCTGTTTCTCAATAAAGCAGTTTTGGGTCATCAATGGATTGCTTATTTTGTACTTTTCCTTTATAATTATCGGCGTTATTTTCTGAGGTTTTCTGCCTGTGCTGATATTTTTAGTTTCTTATTTGCAGTAGTGCATGATAGATCCTGGTCTGTTCTGATACTGCATGTTGCTTTTATCTCATCTATCCTTTAAGTATTTTTGTTGATCTGTTCCCTCTTTTGTATTCTTCTAACTGTGACACTTCTTGTTTTAATTGTTTTACAATTTTCTCTATTCAAAACTTCCATGATGGCATGTGATTTCTTACCTTCCTTTCCCTTACTGCTCTGTATTTTTCTGGTAAGACTTTGTGTTATTAATTTTGTTGCACAGTAATATACTGTATTTACTTCTGAGATATCACATGAATTTCTATGAACAGTCGTGATTAATGTATTCATTTTTTTATCAAACGTCTAATATTTTGGGCCTTATTGACTTTCTTTAATATATTTCTTTCATTGATCTTAATATGTCTGTCCATCATTTATGTCATGACCATGCTGGCTTCAATCTTACAGTGATTCCCTGTTATCAAAGTCCAAGTATGAGTTCTGATAAACTTTGATTTTATTTAGAGATTAGATGGCTATATTTAGCAGGGCGATATTTTGCTTCTAGGGGAGTTAAATTATCCAGTTATAAACTGGGATTTTCTCAATGTGGAGAATTTATCCTCATCATGCTGTCTTTTCATGGATGTCAATAGTTAGTCCTGGAAAATACTCAGGGTAACCATTTGTTATATTTGATTATTTCAAATGTACTCTGTCTGAACCCAAATGTCTCAATATATCCCTCTGTCATTTGAAATTATCGCACAAACTATTTATCTGATATGAGATGGTCATCAGTACCTAATTCCTAAAATGTATAAATTATAATAATTTAATAATAACACAACAGTAGTTACTTTAATTAGAACACTCAAATAATACAAAAAACATGGAATTAGGTCTGCAGCCTCACAATAGGAAGACCACTGTACTAGGTTACCAGGCTCAGCATGAGGCATACTTCTCCTCTCTCAACTCACTACCTTTGCATACCTTTAAGCTTCTGAACTACATAGTTTCCATGCTCTAATAGGAATTAACTATAAAGATAACTCCTTACAACTTATGTTCAAGCACTAATGGCCCACTAGCCCTTTGGAGACCAATGGTCCTATTTGCATTAAGAGAAAGAGGCTTTAGAAAGAAAAGTACTAGCCAAATGGAATCATTTCCCAACTGGCATTAAAAATTAAAGTGATTATGTCATGTTTCATCTAGTAGATGTCTGAGAGATACTGTTTCACATTACAGTTACATACTTGTTCCTCTACTACTTCCTCTTAAGGTATGAAGAGTGGACACTGTTAAAATGGCTGACTCTCGAAGAGTGGACACTGTTAAAATGGCTGACTCTCGAAGAGTGGACACTGTTAAAATGGCTTACTCTTCAGTGGACACTGTTAAAATGGCCAGCCCTCTACAAACATAACAAATCAGTCTTGCTCATCTTTTTATCAGCTACCAAATAATATTACCCATAAATCTTCTTATACAATTATTTATTAATGTTAACACTCTAAATACTACTACAGGCTGTAGTATGTATTAAATTGCAGTTCTTTAAAGGGTGCACACCCTTACACTAATACTTTGTTGAAGTACCTTTTGATTTAATTACAATATTCAGTCTTCTTGGGTGCGCACCTACCATCAATTAAAGAGACTCTGATTAACCCCAAATAAAGTTCAGCTGTCCTAGTAGACTCGGTTACCAGCTACAGGAAAAGCCATGGTCAGCAGAGAGCTTACAAAGCCTCAAAGGGATCTCATTGTTGAAAGGTATCAGTCAGGAGAAGGGTACAAAAAAATTTCCACAGCATCGGATATACCATGGAAACAGTGAAGGCAGTCATCAAAAAGTAGAGAAAATATGGGACAACAGTGAGGTTGCAAAGAACTGGAGGTCCCTCCAAAACTGATGAAAAGACAAGACAAAAACTGGTCAGGGAGGCTGCCAAAAGACATACAGCAACACTGAAGGAGTTGCAGGAATTTCTGGTAAGTACTGGTTGTGTACTACATGTGACAATCTACCATATTCTCCATATGTCTAGACTATGGTGTAGAATTGCAAAATGGAAGCCTTTTCTTACACAACAAAACATCCAGGCCCAGCTAAAATTTGCAAAGCAATACATCAGGTCTCCCAAAAGCATTTGGGAAAATGTGTAAAGGTCTGATGAGACCAAGGTTGAACTTTCTGACCACAATTCCAAAAGGTACGTTTGACACAAAAACACTTCACATCACCAAAAGAACACCATCCTCACGGTGAAGCATGGTGGTGGCAGTATCACACTTTGGAGTTTCTTTTCTTCAGCTGGAACTGGGGCTTTAGTCAAGGTGGAGGGAATTATGAGCAGTTCCAAGTACCAGTCATTTTTGCCCAAAACCTTCAGGCGTCTGCTAGAAAGCTGAAGATGAAGAGGAATTTCACCTTTCAACACGACAATTACCCCAAGCATACATCCAAATCAACAAAATAATGGCTTCACCAGAAGAAAATTAAAGTTTTGGAATGGCCCAGCCAGAGCCCACACCTAAATCCAATAGAAAATCTGTGGGGTGAACTGAAGAGGGCTGTGCACAAGAGATGCCCTCGCAATCTGAGAGATTTGGAGCACTTTTGCAAGGTAGAGTGGGCAAATATTGCCAAGTTAAGATGTGCCATGCTGATAGACTCCTACCCAAGAAGACTGAATGTTGCAATTAAATCAAAACGTGCTTCAACAAAGTATTAGTTTAAGGGTGTACACACTTATGCAACCAGCTAATTGTACATTTTTTATTTTTTAACAGATTTGTTTGTTTTTCAATTGAACTGTACAGGTTATAGGTCACATTAAAGGTGGGAAAAGTTTTGAAATGCTTTATTGTGGTCTCATTTTTTTATATCACAAAAAACTGACATTTTAACAGAGTTGTGTACACTTTTTATATTCACTGTATTTGAAAAAATAATCTGATCATGGTAGGATTCTAATAACTTAGTTTTCTGCACCCTGTATTGCGTTGTAATGTCTCTAAATTGTTTGTTTTAAAAAAATTGTAACTTTCTGCGAATAGCTTCTGTAAATTGTTGTATTGCCTTAACAAAGAAACCTGATTGTATTTATTGTCTAAAATGTGGATTCTGCTATAACTTGTTTTTTTCGGAACAAAGTAATGTGCTTATGCTGTCTTTTGGGAATAAATAGATAGATAATAGACAGACAGATAGACGACAGACAGAGAGATAGATAGATAGATAGATAGATAGATAGATAGATAGATAAATGTATGTCATGCAAATGCCTTGCAATTCATCTACAAAGTAACAGAGTGCCGCTCCTAATGTCCTTTGCATGAATATGTGCTAGACAGAGCTCCTCAAGTAGATGCAATACTATCCATGGGGTCAAGATTAGTTCTGGAGGTGGAAGGACTTGGATTTTGGTTAGATATCACTAGGCAGCAAGGTAAGAAGATGAATAAAGAAGTCATTACCCAAGTCATTCCTTTTAGTGGTCATGTGAAAAGCAGAATTTTAATGTAGAAAATGCCTTTCTGTTAATAATCTGACATGCTGCTAATGCATACAGCAATTTTAGTAGATGTAGCAGTTATATAAGAACACTTCATTGAATTTATTTTGAAGATAAAGTGAACATTATAGGAATTTAAATAGAATATAGAAATATGAATCATTTGCAGCAGTGCAAGTCACAGTATATTTCAGCAGTTAAACAGTTAACAGCATGCTGCTTTGTACCTATAATGACAATTTATATTGTAATTAGTTGCCACCAGAGATCAATGAGTGGTCAAGGAGTTTATGTAGTTGACCATGGTGTTATATAGTTGCTATATAGGCCAAATTGGAAGGGTGATCTGAGTTTGTAAGAGTACAGCTCCTACGAGTACCTCTGCACTTTGTTTTAGGTGCACCAGAATTTTCTTAGTGATCTGAGTTTGTAAGAGTACAGCTCCTACGAGTACCTCTGCACTTTGTTTTAGGTGCACCAGAATTTTCTTAAGTCCCATTAAGCCCCATTGAGCATGTGCGTTTCCCATGAGAACTGAACAGTGGTGGCATTGCTATTTGAAAGAAGAACAGTTAACTATGGAAGAGTTCTGTAACCTGAAAGGCCTAAATTAACACTGACAGAGGTGGTTTACTTCTCATGTATGTCATGGGGTTCACTACTAAATCTCGACTTACGGAATCTCGAGTCTCAGAATCCCAAAGACCAGAATCTCAAGATTCCGTAATATCGAAATTAAAAAAAAAATAGAAAAAAAAAAAAAAACATTGTGAACGGTATATCACACTACAGTGGAGTGAACGGCAACATTTCCGTTCTGCTCTGCATTGCACTATTTTGCCATTCATTTCACTGTAGTGTGATCTCAGAGTTGGTATATTTAAGTTATAGGGGGTGCAGGGGGGCTTGCCCCCCTGCATATGCTTTCATAAATGTTGTTTTTTTAATTTCGATATTATGGAATCTCGAGATTCTGGTCTTCGGGATTTAAAGTCTCGAGATTCCGTAATTCGAGATTTAGTAGTGAACCCATGTCATGACATGTAGGATGACAGCAGAGTCAGTTCTTTCATGGTGGGGCTCTTAGGTAAACTAATTGGATCATGAAGACTGTGATTTTCAGAATTTCTCGGCAGAATGACCATGGATAGTATCTTGTAGTTTTCTACTCTAGATAACTCTGCTCTTACATAGTCTTGCCTGGGTGAATGAGCAAGAATACATACCAAATTTAAACGTAACTGTGGATAAACACAGCAGAATGAATCCCAACTGTAATCGTAGTAAGTTATAAATTACCAATAACTGTAGCAGGGGTTATGCTCTCTGCATTACACAAGAACATAGGGTTTTGCACTGCTTAATCTCAGAGACTGGCCAGAAAGGAAAGGCTACCTGCAACATATTTGTTAAGGGAAATAATGTCAAGAAGTTGAAGCTGGTTTATGCTGTACATCAGGCAGGGAGAGGCTGGGTAAAATTACTGTATGTTGCATTAAAATCAGCATAGACTAATAATGGACGAATTCAACATGCTTTGTGTCTGTAAAACAAGACACTGGGTGTGATTTCAACAATAGTTGTCAGCACTGTCATGACAGTTTCATCAAATGAAACACAGGTTGCAATTATAGTGCAACTCTTCTAATAACAATCCAGATAGGCTGTAGCATTTATCTGTTTGCTATTGTGTTCTCTGCTGAAATTTGAGAAAGGCAGAAATAAAGAAACATAATATATTATTTAATCAAGCTGCTTATCAAGACAGATGGTGAATAATGCTGCCAAAAAAAAAAAAAAACTGAACAAAATAATTTCTACTCTGTGAAATGGTAACATTGTTTAAGGCAGCTGCAATGTACGACACCTGCTCCATCAGTGTCTGTGTACCTAATTACATAAGATATAATGTAGCTTTTGGCAGCACATCTGCTGTTTCATAATTCAGTGCACTCCATTTCTGAAATTCTTGGGTCTCACCAGATGTTTGCAAAAACTGCAATCTGAGTAAGTACGGCACTAGGTTTAGGTAATCGGCATGCTACAGATACATGAGGAACCATTTTAGTGTTTTAAAGTTGGTGTAATGTTCTTTCACTCATAAACTATAGCTACTTTACAATATATTCACTCCCAGGAGAGCCTCAGCTGTGAAGGGTGGCTCAGCATATCAGTTTGCTGATGCTAGTTATACAGACTCTTTTAAAATTGATTGTTGATATATACTAAATAGCTGCAGCAGGCTAAAATGAAACAAAAATAATTTAAGCAAAAGCAAATGCAGTTGACCCTGCCCCACGATTCTAGTAGTTAAAAAATGATGTGTGAGGCAAGTATCAACATGCTTCTTTGCCTAAAAGCTGGTAGAGGCTGGTAATAAAACAATAAACCCAATTTTCATAGTGTTAGCATTTTCTCACACACACTGAGACACGTACCTACACCCACACTTCCAAATCTGAACTGGCATCTTATACAACAACAAGGAGTCGGTTTTGATTTGTGCAGTATATGGATGTCAGCTGCATGTGTTTTGGTTGGGTTTGTTTTTCTTTTAATTACACCAAAGCAAGGAAACTGTAAAACATCCTTGTGATGGCAGAGTTCTTGGAAGCCAAAGAAGCCACAGGTATTATGTCACTGTTTTTTTTTTGCATCTTGAGTGAGGCTGACAAAGGATACTACAGTTACAATCAGTGATGCCACACAGTGTGCCTGCACAAGCAGCCACTGAAACAGTCCCTGCAACCATTTGCACGTGGCCTGGAATCGGCCCCAAAGCAAACTAATTTGGGTTATTGAAGTGGGGATGCTGATTGACAGAAAAAATGCAAAGCAACTGACAGAATGAAATTAGTAATAATAATAATAACCATAGCTCAACAATGGAAGATGTTAAATTATACAATAACAACTCAAACTTGGGCTGAATGCCCTTTCAACCTTTTATGCCCTATAACACTCGCTCCTATCAAGTCTCTCCTGAAAACAGGCTAGTAGCCTAATGGGACTAACCTGGTCAGCAAAGAATAAAGAAATAAAAACTAACAACTCAGGCTTGGAATGAATGCCCTTTCAGCCTAGCATGCCCTTTAACACCCATTCTTAACAACTAAAGCTCAGGCTGAATGCTCTTTCATACTATTATGCCAATTAATACTCATTCACATGTAAGTTGTCAACACTCACCTTAAATATTTTTAGGTATTTGTTGTCTTTCTTACATAGATTTTTCTTTCTCTTTCTCATTGATATGTTTCTTTGCTTTATTAAATATCTAGGATACCTTCTTATATTACTTTGTGTTCCATGACCTCTTATACCAGGTCTTAGCTTTAAAAAGTTCCACATCCAATTTGTGTCCAAGTTCTTGAAAATATTATTCTAAGACACTTTTTCTAGATATTTCCTAGTATTTATGTAGTCACTGATTGTATATTATCTTAATGTGAGCCTAGGTCTAATACTGTCCCTTTCTGGCATTATTATAGCTACCAAGACAACAGAGTGATCTGGACTAGGCAAGAGGATAACATTTCGCTACTATTTTTTCATATAGTCTTAAGATGCAGAAAGCACCTAGGATATTTGTTTATTTGCTAACCTGGGTAGAACACTGACCCGGAGAATCTTTTTTAGTTATGTCTTTGGGAGTTCAAGATGTAAGACAAGCCACTATTAAAATAAACAGTAATAGAAAACATGAAAACCAAATGTACACAGTTTACTAGTACAGTAATATAAAGTCTAGTTTAATGATATAGTAAACATCATCTGTGCAGTTCAAACGTTGTTTCTGTTTACAATACATACATTAGTAGTCTGAGAAGTAAACATGAAGATGTATGGGAGTAACCTAAAGATGAGAGGTATGATAGCAGGGAGTAACCTAAAGATGAGAGGTACAATAGTCGGAAGTAACCTAAACATGATAGGTATGATAGTGGAGAGTAACCTAAAGATGAGAGGTATGATAGCAGAGAGTAACCTAAAGATGAGAGGTACGATAGCGGGGAGTAACCTAAAGATGAGAGGTACGATAGCAGGGAGTAACCTAAAGATGGGAGGTACAATAGCAAGGAGTAACCGAAAAATGAGAGGTACGATAGCAGGGAATAACCTAAAGATGAGAGGTACGATAGCAAGGAGTAAGCTAAAGATGATAGGTATGATATTGCAGAGTAACCTAATGATGAGAGATACGATAGCAGAGAGTAACCTAAAGATGAGAGGTACGATAGCGGGGAGGTAAGCTAAAGATGATAGGTATGATAGTGGAGAGTAACCTAAAGATGAGCAGTACAATAGCGGGAAGTAACCTAAAGATGATAGGTATGATAGTGGAGAGTAATCTAAAGATGAGAGGTACGATAGTGGGGAGTAACCTAAAGATGAGAGGTACGATACCAGAGAGTAACCTAAAGATGAGAGGTATGATAGCAGGGAGTAATCTAAAGATGAGAGGTACAATAGCAGAGAGTAACCTAAAGATGAGAGGTACGATAGCGGGGAGTAACCTAAAGATGAGAGGTACGATAGCAGAGAATGACCTAAAGATGAGCGGTACAATAACGGGAAGTAACCTAAAGATGATAGGTATGATAGCAGGGAGTAACCTAAAGATGAGAGGCACGATAGCAAGGAGTAACCTAAAGATGAGCGGTACAATAGCAAGGAGTAACCTAAAGATGAGAGGTACGATAGCAGGGAGTAACCTAAAGATGAGAGGTTTGATAGCAGGGAGTAAGCTAAAGATGATAGGTATGACATTGGAGAGTAACCTAATGATGAGAGGTACGATAGCGGGGAGGTAAGCTAAAGATGAGCAGTACAATAGCGGGAAGTAACCTAAAGATGATAGGTATGATAGTGGAGAGTAACCTAAAGATGAGAGGTACGATAGTGGAGAGTAACCTAAAGATGAGAGGTACGATACCAGAGAGTAACCTAAAGATGAGAGGTACGATAGCAGGGAGTAACCTAAAGATGAGAGGTACAATAGCAGAGAGTAACCTAAAGATGAGAGGTATGATAGCGGGGTGTAACCTAAAGATGAGAGGCACGATAGCAGGGAATGACCTAAAGATGAGCGGTACAATAGCGGGAAGTAACCTAAAGATGATAGGTATGATAGCAGGGAGTAACCTAAAGATGAGCGGTACGATAGCAGAGAGTAACCTAAAGATGAGTGATACAATAGCAGGGAGTAACCTAAAGATGAGCGGTACAATAGCGAGGAGTAACCTATACATGAGAGGTACGATAGCAGAGAGTAACCTAAAGATGAGAGGTACTATAGCAGGGAGTAACCTAAAGATGAGAGGTACAATAGCAGGGAGTAACCTAAAGATGAGAGATATGATAGCAGAGAGTAACCTAAAGATGAGAGGTACAATAGCAGAGAGTAACCTAAAGATGAGGGGCACAATAGCAGGGAGTAACCTAAAGATGAGAGGTATGATAGCAGGGAGTAACCTAAAGATGAGTGGTACAATAGCAGGGAGTATCCTAAAGATGAGAGGTACGATAGCAGGGAGTAATCTAAAGATGAGGGATACGATAGCTGATAGATGGAAGTAGGGAAAGGGAAATTATTTTTTTCATTTTGTTATGATGGTTGTTTTAGTTTCTTTTAGGTTATCCCCTATTTAGGATGCATTTACATTATGCATATTTAAATGGATAGATTTTTAGATCTGTTGGGAATATTGTGTCAGTGATAACTTTTATGTTAGCTAGGAGGAATTATAATGTCTTATGCCCAAGTACAGAGAAAGAGACGTCAGTGGATTAAAGCTAATTTATTACTGATGTTGGTTATTTTAGGTAGTGGTCTGGTTAGGAGCAGAAGGTGGCTGGGACATTAAGCTGTAAGTATTGTTTCTCTTTGTTAGTCTACCAGTAAAGAAGGGAAATGATTGTAAATTGATTTATCTGTAGAGAAGACTGGTTCCAGGTTTGACTGAGAGACATTTTGCTTAAGTGTGTAAAGACTAATGATGCTTCTTCCCTTTGAGGTGCCAGAATTATAAATCTACATATATTATTTGAGGTAATTCAAGATTTGGAATGTTTTCTTAGCTATGATAGGGAGTGTGCTAATTATAGGAGTATGACTTCTTTATCACTGGGCGGCCATTATGTAGTTGGATGAAATGTAAGATTTTTTTTTTTTATTTGGATATGGTATTGGAAGATTTGTTTGCGGTATATCCAGATGCTTTAGATCACCAGATAACATTTTCACCTTACAGAAAGAGGTTTTCTGTTTGATTCTTAGCTGGGGTATCTTCTGTGTGGAATCTGCATATCCTCCCTGTGTTCACATGGGTTTCCTCTGGGTATTCCACTTTTCTCCCACATTCCATGCAGTAGATGGATTGTCCACTCTAAATTGGCCACTGGTATTAGTGTGTGAGTGTGTGGTATGAAAGAACTACCACAGCAGCAATAGCCACCCAGCGTGTGAACCTTGCCTCTAGATGATTATCACTATCGAAGTGACACCCCAACCCCATGTGCAAAAATGGGAAAAGGGATGTGCCTGGATGGATAGGCAGATGCTAATGCATCTATACTGTCAGACTATTTATATGTGTTCTTGGTCCAGTTCTGTAGGATTCTGGCCATTTGTGGATGATTCCACATAGCATGGCTATGTTTCGTTGTGCTGCTCATGTTATGATGGTAGTAAGGTGAGATCATTGTGTAGGTCAGATTTTTTTTATGTTTGTAGGAGAGATGCTTGAACTGTAAGTATCCATGTCATTGGGACAGAGATTGAGGGAGGAGGAGAGATTGTCAGGAATCTCTCTGAAACAGCTTTGTGAATAGGAGCTGAGGAAGGTAAAGTTGGCTATATTTGAATTTTCAAATATTTTGCACTTAAGACGGCTTTGAATAATTCTGTTGCTGCAAAGATGATCCCTGTTTGAAGTAAGACATTTAGTAGGAGGCTGCAGTCAGTTAGCTCTGATGACACTGAGAAAAAATTTTGTAAGATTGAATGTATTAAGCACATTGGTTGTTTTAGTGTCTCAGGCATTTTTCCAAGAGATGGCATGGCTTGGTTTGGGTGCAAGTGGTTTGCTTTGGTGGGATCTGTTGTCCTGGGGACAAGTTTGACTACTGCTGTTTTTCACTTGCCAGGCATAAAAGTGAAATTAAGAAAGATGATCTACAGGTGGGTTTGAGGCTGTATATTGTAGTTTTGACATAGGCTGTGAACAATGTAGCATGACCATCTATGCCACTGGGGACACATTTATGATTTCAGAAAAGACAGAGTCAGATTATCCATGCCAAGGCTGAATGTTCTCCGATGAATATTTGTTCACTGAACTGCCAACCTATGAATGTACATATTCTAGATCAACTCAATTTACTTACCAAACTAAGTACTCTTTTTATGCTGCAGGGTTATCTGATCTCAGAGATAGTGTAATTAAGGCTGGGGTGGTATATAGACAAACACCTCACACACGCACTTATACACAATGACTGGGGACATTGTTTTTAAATTGAAATCAAACTGCGTCTTGGAATAGGTTTTCAAGGAACTGTTGTCTTAGAATTTAAACTTACAAAAGAAAACTAAATGAAATTCTAAGAATATTACTTTTGTCATCTCAGAAGACAAAACAAGTAATCCATCTTGGGATTACCTTAGAACTAGAACAGTGGTGAAGGGAAGAAAGAGATTCCCTAGCAAGAGCTAGGAGCTACAGTACTTCATGGAAAACATGTTGGATAGGTTCCATATTTTGGATCTATTGTGCTTAACTGAATGGAATTGATTGCGTAAGATAAACCATATTCATCATAATAAAGTAAGAAATACTTAAGAACTCTTTATGTTAATCTCTAGGTGTAAAACATTAACGGTACTGCCTAGGTTAACTCAGCAATCTGAGTTTTCACATACAGTAGTATGTACAGAATTTGCAAACTTTCAGCAGTTCATATAGCCACAATAAAGTGCCTAGAATAGGTGTAGAATAAAAAGATTTCTCTGAGTAATTATTTCAGCGACAGATGTCTGATGTGAAGCCAAAGTGCAATTACTTCAAGGTGGAATTTAACAAATGTTAAAATGTTGACTTTATCCACAGCAACATGCTAAGTGATCTTCAGATATACTAGGAATGTTTCATACTTTCATATTCTTATACTCTCCCTCATCATACTCTGCATCACACAATGCACAGATACTGTTACATGTACCAGACAAAGATGGATCATGTTATGTACATCACACAGGTTGCATGTAGGTAGATGACTACATGCACCAGATGTAGATGGATGACCGCAGTTGCGTGACACAGGTTAACTAAACAGCGCACAGATACTGTTACATGGACCAGACATAGATGTATATTCTTATGTACATCACACAGGTTACATGTAGATAGATGACTACATGTAACAGACATGGATGGATGACCTCAGGTGCATGACACAGGTTAAATAGCTCACAACTACTGTTACACGTACCAGACAAAGATGGATCATCTTATGTACATCACACAGGTTACATGTAGGTAGATGACTACATGCACCAGATGTAGATGAATGACCTCCGGTGCGTGACACAGGTTAACTAAACAGTGCACAGATACTGTTAGTTGTACCAGATGTAGATAGATCATCTTATGTACATCACACAGGTTACATGTAGATAGATGACTACATGTACCAGATATAGATGGATGAACTCAGGTGCATGACATAGGTTAAATAGCTCACAACTACTGTTACATGTACCAGACAAAGAGGGATCATCTTATGTACATCACACAGGTTACATGTAGGTAGATGACTACATGCACCAGATGTAGATGGATGACCTCAGGTGCGTGACACAGGTTAACTAAACAGCGCACAGATACTGTTACTTGTACCAGATGTAGATAGATCATTTTATGTACATCACACAGGTTACATGTAGATAGATCACTACATGTAACAGATGTAGATGGATGACCTCAGGTGCTTGACAAAGGCTCACTAAAGGTGCATGACACAAGTTAAATAAACAGCTCACAGATACTGTTACATGTAGCAGACATAGATGGATCATCTTATGTACATCACAGAGGTTACATGTAGGTAGATGACTACATGTACCAGATGTAGATGGATGACCTCAGGTTCATGTCACAGGTTAACTAAACAGCTCACAGATAATGTTACATTTACCAGAGAAAGATGGATCATCTGATGTACATCAGACAGGTTACAAGTAGGTAGATGACTACATGTACCAGAGGTAGATGGATGACCTCATGTGAGGGACACAGGTTAACTAAACAGCTCACAGATACTGTTACATATACCAGACACAGATGGATCACCTTATGTACATCACACAGGTTATATGTAGGTAGATGACTACATATACCAGCTGTAGATGGATGACCTCAGGTGCGTGACACAGGTTAACTAAAGGAGCATGACACAGGTTAACTAAACAGCTCACAGATACTG